>NW_026699084.1:0-232836 GCF_030435755.1 Ochotona princeps | reverse complement strand
GATCAGCCGAGTGGTTCTTGTGGGAGAACAACTCCATTTGGCTCACTAACTTCACACACCATCAGGCTTCCAAGCAGCTCTCAAGGAAACTCAGTTTTCACACTCTATGCTTAGTGCCCTTTGAGAGCATTATCTAGGAATGAACCTGGTAGAGCATCCCACACAAACGAATGCTCCACATGCGGGTTTCACATGCCACCAACTCCACATTCACAGGCAACTTCAGCGCCACAGCCGTTTTCAGATAGCCCTCAATGCAAAGGCTCTAGACGCAAATATTGGTGTGAGAGCTAATTCAATCAAGGAAACACTGCATGTTGCTGAAGGGCATATTGAAGAAGGATCAGCCGAGTGGTTCTTGTGGGAGAACAACTCCATTTGGCTCACTAACTTCACACACCATCAGGCTTCCAAGCAGCTCTCAAGGAAACTCAGTTTTCACACTCTATGCTTAGTGCCCTTTGAGTGCATTATCTAGGAATGAATCTAGTAGAGCATCCCACACAAACGAATGCTCCACATGCGGGTTTCACATGCCACCAACTCCACATTCACAGGCAACTTCAGCGCCACAGCCGTTTTCAGATAGCCCTCAATGCAAAGGCTCTAGACGCAAATATTGGTGTGAGAGCTAATTCAATCAAGGAAACACTGCATGTTGGTGAAGGGCATATTGAAGAAGGATCAGCCAAGTGGTTCTTGTGGGAGAACAACTCCATTTGGCTCACTAACTTCACACACCATCAGGCTTCCAAGCAGCTCTCAAGGAAACTCAGTTTTCACACTCTATGCTTAGTGCCCTTTGAGTGCATTATCTAGGAGTAAACCTGGCAGAGCATCCCACACGAACGAATGCTCCACATGCGGGTTTCACATGCCACCAACTCCACATTCACAGGCAACTTCAGTGCCACAGCCATTTTCAGATAGCCCTCAATGCAAAGGCTCCAGACGCAAATATTGGTGTGAGAGCTAATTCAATCAAGGAAACACTGCATGTTGCTGAAGGGCATATTGAAGAAGGATCAGGGGAGTGGTTCTTGTGGGAGAACAACTCCATTTGGCTCACTAACTTCACACACCATCAGGCTTCCAAGCAGCTCTCAAGGAAACTCAGGTTTCACACTCTATGCTTAGTGCCCTTTGAGAGCATTATCTAGGAATGAACCTGGTAGAACATCCCACAGAAACGAATGCTCCACATGCGGGTTTCACATGCCACCAACTCCACATTCACAGGCAACTTCAGCGCCACAGCTGTTTTCAGATAGCCCTCAATGCAAAGGCTCTAGACACAAATATTGGTGTGAGAGCTAATTCAATCAAGGAAACACTGCATGTTGGTGAAGGGCAAATTGAAGAAGGATCAGCCGAGTGGTTCTTGTGGGAGAACAACTCCATTTGGCTCACTAACTTCACACACCATCAGGCTTCCAAGCAGCTCTCAAGGAAACTCAGGTTTCACACTCTATGCTTAGTGCCTTATGAGTGCCTAGGACTGAAATGAAGCTTGGAGAGCATCCCACATAAACGAATGCTCCACATGCGGGTTTCACATGCCACCAACTCCACATTCACAGGCAACTTCAGCGCCACAGCCGTTTTCAGATAGCCCTCAATGCAAAGGCTCTAGACGCAAATATTGGTGTGAGAGCTAATTCAATCAAGGAAACACTGCATGTTGGTGAAGGGCATATTGAAGAAGGATCAGCCGAGTGGTTCTTGTGGGAGAACAACTCCATTTGGCTCACTAACTTCACACACCATCAGGCTTCCAAGCAGCTCTCAAGGAAACTCAGTTTTCACACTCTATGCTTAGTGCCCTTTGAGTGCCTAGGACTGAAATGAAGCTTGGAGAGCATCCCACACAAACGAATGCTCCACATGCGGGTTTCACATGCCACCAACTCCACATTCACAGGCAACTTCAGCGCCACTGCCGTTTTCAGATAGCCCTCAATGCAAAGGCTCTAGATGCAAATATTGGTGTGAGAGCTAATTCAATCAAGGAAACACTGCATGTTGGTGAAGGGCATATTGAAGAAGGATCAGCCGAGTGGTTCTTGTGGGAGAACAACTCCATTTGGCTCACTAACTTCACACACCATCAGGCTTCCAAGCAGCTCTCAAGGAAACTCAGTTTTCACACTCTATGCTTAGTGCCCTTTGAGTGCATTATCTAGGAATGCACCTGGTAGAACATCCCACAGAAACGAATGCTCCACATGCGGGTTTCACATGCCACCAACTCCACATTCACAGGCAACTTCAGTGCCACAGCTGTTTTCAGATAGCCCTCAATGCAAAGGCTCCAGACGCAAATATTGGTGTGAGAGCTAATTCAATCAAGGAAACACTGCATGTTGCTGAAGGGCATATTGAAGAAGGATCAGCCGAGTGGTTCTTGTGGCAGAACAACTCCATTTGGCTCACTAACTTCACACACCATCAGGCTTCCAAGCAGCTCTCAAGGAAACTCAGTTTTCACACTCTATGCTTAGTGCCCTTTGAGTGCATTATGTAGCAATGAACCTGGTAGAGCATCCCACACAAACGAATGCTCCACATGCGGGTTTCACATGCCACCAACTCCACATTCACAGGCAACTTCAGCGCCACAGCCGTTTTCAGATAGCCCTCAATGCAAAGGCTCTAGACGCAAATATTGGTGTGAGAGCTAATTCAATCAAGGAAACACTGCATGTTGCTGAAGGGCATATTGAAGAAGGATCAGCCGAGTGGTTCTTGTGGGAGAACAACTCCATTTGGCTCACTAACTTCACACACCATCAGGCTTCCAAGCAGCTCTCAAGGAAACTCAGTTTTCACACTCTATGCTTAGTGCCCTTTGAGTGCAATATCTAGGAATGAATCTAGTAGAGCATCCCACACAAACGAATGCTCCACATGCGGGTTTCACATGCCACCAACTCCACATTCACAGGCAACTTCAGCGCCACAGCCGTTTTCAGATAACCCTCAATGCAAAGGCTCTAGACGCAAATATTGGTGTGAGAGCTAATTCAATCAAGGAAACACTGCATGTTGGTGAAGGGCATATTGAAGAAGGATCAGCCAAGTGGTTCTTGTGGGAGAACAACTCCATTTGGCTCACTAACTTCACACACCATCAGGCTTCCAAGCAGCTCTCAAGGAAACTCAGTTTTCACACTCTATGCTTAGTGCCCTTTGAGTGCATTATCTAGGAGTAAACCTGGCAGAGCATCCCACACAAACGAATGCTCCACATGCGGGTTTCACATGCCACCAACTCCACATTCACAGGCAACTTCAGTGCCACAGCTGTTTTCAGATAGCCCTCAATGCAAAGGCTCCAGACGCAAATATTGGTGTGAGAGCTAATTCAATCAAGGAAACACTGCATGTTGCTGAAGGGCATATTGAAGAAGGATCAGCCGAGTGGTTCTTGTGGCAGAACAACTCCATTTGGCTCACTAACTTCACACACCATCAGGCTTCCAAGCAGCTCTCAAGGAAACTCAGTTTTCACACTCTATGCTTAGTGCCCTTTGAGTGCCTAGGACTGAAATGAAGCTTGGTGAGCATCCCACACAAACGAATGCTCCACATGCGGGTTTCACATGCCACCAACTCCACATTCACAGGCAACTTCAGCGCCACAGCCGTTTTCAGATAGCCCTCAATGCAAAGGCTCTAGACGCAAATATTGGTGTGAGAGCTAATTCAATCAAGGAAACACTGCATGTTGCTGAAGGGCATATTGAAGAAGGATCAGCCGAGTGGTTCTTGTGGGAGAACAACTCCATTTGGCTCACTAACTTCACACACCATCAGGCTTCCAAGCAGCTCTCAAGGAAACTCAGTTTTCACACTCTATGCTTAGTGCCCTTTGAGAGCATTATGTAGGAATGAACCTGGTAGAGCATCCCACACAAACGAATGCTCCACATGCGGGTTTCACATGCCACCAACTCCACATTCACAGGCAACTTCAGCGCCACAGCCGTTTTCAGATAGCCCTCAATGCAAAGGCTCTAGACGCAAATATTGGTGTGAGAGCTAATTCAATCAAGGAAACACTGCATGTTGCTGAAGGGCATATTGAAGAAGGATCAGCCGAGTGGTTCTTGTGGGAGAACAACTCCATTTGGCTCACTAACTTCACACACCATCAGGCTTCCAAGCAGCTCTCAAGGAAACTCAGTTTTCACACTCTATGCTTAGTGCCCTTTGAGTGCATTATCTAGGAATGAATCTAGTAGAGCATCCCACACAAACGAATGCTCCACATGCGGGTTTCACATGCCACCAACTCCACATTCACAGGCAACTTCAGCGCCACAGCCGTTTTCAGATAGCCCTCAATGCAAAGGCTCTAGACGCAAATATTTGTGTGAGAGCTAATTCAATCAAGGAAACACTGCATGTTGGTGAAGGGCATATTGAAGAAGGATCAGCCAAGTGGTTCTTGTGGGAGAACAACTCCATTTGGCTCACTAACTTCACACACCATCAGGCTTCCAAGCAGCTCTCAAGGAAACTCAGTTTTCACACTCTATGCTTAGTGCCCTTTGAGTGCATTATCTAGGAGTAAACCTGGCAGAGCATCCCACACAAACGAATGCTCCACATGCGGGTTTCACATGCCACCAACTCCACATTCACAGGCAACTTCAGCGCCACAGCCATTTTCAGATAGCCCTCAATGCAAAGGCTCCAGACGCAAATATTGGTGTGAGAGCTAATTCAATCAAGGAAACACTGCATGTTGCTGAAGTGCATATTGAAGAAGGATCAGCCGAGTGGTTCTTGTGGGAGAACAACTCCATTTGGCTCACTAACTTCACACACCATCAGGCTTCCAAGCAGCTCTCAAGGAAACTCAGTTTTCACACTCTATGCTTAGTGCCCTTTGAGTGCCTAGGACTGAAATGAAGCTTGGTGAGCATCCCACACAAACGAATGCTCCACATGCGGGTTTCACATGCCAACAACTCCACATTCACAGGCAACTTCAGCGCCACAGCCGTTTTCAGATAGCCCTCAATGCAAAGGCTCTAGACGCAAATATTGGTGTGAGAGCTAATTCAATCAAGGAAACACTGCATGTTGGTGAAGGGCATATTGAAGAAGGATCAGCCGAGTGGTTCTTGTGGGAGAACAACTCCATTTGGCTCACTAACTTCACACACCATCAGGCTTCCAAGCAGCTCTCAAGGAAACTCAGTTTTCACACTCTATGCTTAGTGCCCTTTGAGAGCATTATCTAGGAATGAACCTGGTAGAGCATCCCACACAAACGAATGCTCCACATGCGGGTTTCACATGCCACCAACTCCACATTCACAGGCAACTTCAGCGCCACAGCCGTTTTCAGATAGCCCTCAATGCAAAGGCTCTAGACGCAAATATTGGTGTGAGAGCTAATTCAATCAAGGAAACACTGCATGTTGGTGAAGGGCATATTGAAGAAGGATCAGCCGAGTGGTTCTTGTGGGAGAACAACTCCATTTGGCTCACTAACTTCACACACCATCAGGCTTCCAAGCAGCTCTCAAGGAAACTCAGTTTTCACCATCTATGCTTAGTGCCCTTTGTATGGCTAGGACTGAAATGAACCTGGTAGAGCATCACACAAACGAATGCTCCACATGCGGGTTTCACATGACACCAACTCCACATTCACAGGCAACTTCAGCGCCACAGCCATTTTCACATAGCCCTCAATGCAAAGGCTCTAGACGCCAATATTGGTGTGAGAGCTAATTCAATCAAGGAAACACTGCATGTTGGTGAAGGGCATATTGAAGAAGGATCAGCCGAGTGGTTCTTGTGGGAGAACAACTCCATTTGGCTCACTAACTTCACACACCATCAGGCTTCCAAGCAGCTCTCAAGGAAACTCAGTTTTCACACTCTATGCTTAGTGCCCTTTGTATGCCTAGGACTGAAATGAAGCTTGGTCAGCATCCCACACAAACGAATGCTCCACATGCGGGTTTCACATGCCACCAACTCCACATTCACAGGCAACTTCAGCGCCACAGCCATTTTCAGATAGCCCTCAATGCAAAGGCTCTAGACGCAAATATTGGTGTGAGAGCTAATTCAATCAAGGAAACACTGCATGTTGGTGAAGGGCATATTGAAGAAGGATCAGCAGAGTGGTTCTTGTGGGAGAACAACTCCATTTGACTCACTAACTTCACACACCATCAGGCTTCCAAGCAGCTCTCAAGGAAACTCAGTTTTCACGCTCTATGCTTAGTGCCCTTTGTATGGCTAGGACTGAAATGAACCTGGTAGAGCATCCCACACAAATGAATGCTCCACATGCGGGTTTCACATGCCACCAACTCCACATTCACAGGCAACTTCAGCGCCACAGCCGTTTTCAGATAGCCCTCAATGCAAAAGCTCTAGACGCAAATATTGGTGTGAGAGCTAATTCAATCAAGGAAACACTGCATGTTGGTGATGGGCATATTGAAGAAGGATCAGCCGAGTGGTTCTTGTGGGAGAACAACTCCATTTGGCTCACTAACTTCACACACCATCAGGCTTCCAAGCAGCTCTCAAGGAAACTCAGTTTTTACGCTCTATGCTTAGTGCCCTTTGTATGGCTAGGACTGAAATGAACCTGGTAGAGCATCCCACACAAACGAATGCTCCACATGCGGGTTTCACATGCCACCAACTCCACATTCACAGGCAACTTCAGCGCCACAGCCGTTTTCAGATAGCCCTCAATGCAAAGGCTCTAGACGCAAATATTGGTGTGAGAGCTAATTCAATCAAGGAAACACTGCATGTTGGTGAAGGGCATATTGAAGAAGGATCAGCCGAGTGGTTCTTGTGGGAGAACAACTCCATTTGGCTCACTAACTTCACACACCATCAGGCTTCCAAGCAGCTCTCAAGGAAACTCAGTTTTCACACTCTATGCTTAGTGCCCTTTGAGTGCCTAGGACTGAAATGAAGCTTGGTGAGCATCCCACACAAACGAATGCTCCACATGCGGGTTTCACATGCCACCAACTCCACATTCACAGGCAACTTCAGCGCCACAGCCGTTTCCAGATAGCCCTCAATGCAAAGGCTCTAGACGCAAATATTGGTGTGAGAGCTAATTCAATCAAGGAAACACTGCATGTTGGTGAAGGGCATATTGAAGAAGGATCAGCAGAGTGGTTCTTGTGGGAGAACAACTCCATTTGGCTCACTAACTTCACACACCATCAGGCTTCCAAGCAGCTCTCAAGGAAACTCAGTTTTCACGCTCTATGCTTAGTGCCCTTTGAGTGCATTTTCTAGGAATGAACCTGGTAGAGCATCCCACACAAACGAATGCTCCACATGCGGGTTTCACATGCCACCAACTCCACATTCACAGGCAACTTCAGAGCCACAGCCGTTTTCAGATAGCCCTCAATGCAAAGGCTCTAGACGCAAATATTAGTGTGAGAGCTAATTCAATCAAGGAAACACTGCATGTTGGTGAAGGGCATATTGAAGAAGGATCAGCCGAGTGGTTCTTGTGGGAGAACAACTCCATTTGGCTCACTAACTTCACACCATCAGGCTTCCAAGCAGCTCTCAAGGAAACTCAGTTTTCACACTCTATGCTTAGTGCTCTTTGTGTGCCTAGGACTGAAATGAAGCTTGGTAAGCATCCCACACAAACGAATGCTCCACATGCGGGTTTCACATGCCACCAACTCCACATTCACAGGCAACTTCAGCGCCACAGCCGTTTTCAGATAGCCCTCAATGCAAAGGCTCTAGACGCAAATATTGGTGTGAAAGCTAATTCAATCAAGGAAACACTGCATGTTGGTGAAGGGCATATTGAAGAAGGATCAGCAGAGTGGTTCTTGTGGGAGAACAACTCCATTTGGCTCACTAACTTCACACACCATCAGGCTTCCAAGCAGCTCTCAAGGAAACTCAGTTTTCACACTCTATGCTTAGTGCCCTTTGTATGGCTAGGACTGAAATGAACCTGGTAGAGCATCCCACACAAACGAATGCTCCACATGCGGGTTTCACATGCCACCAACTCCACATTCACAGGCAACTTCAGCGCCACAGCCGTTTTCAGATAGCCCTCAATGCAAAGGCTCTAGACGCAAATATTGGTGTGAGAGCTAATTCAATCAAGGAAACACTGCATGTTGGTGAAGGGCATATTGAAGAAGGATCAGCCGAGTGGTTCTTGTGGGAGAACAACTCCATTTGGCTCACTAACTTCACACACCATCAGGCTTCCAAGCAGCTCTCAAGGAAACTCAGTTTTCACACTCTATGCTTAGTGCCCTTTGTATGGCCTAGGACTGAAATGAACCTGGTAGAGCATCCCACACAAACGAATGCTCCACATGCGGGTTTCACATGCCACCAACTCCACATTCACAGGCAACTTCAGCGCCACAGCCATTTTCAGATAGCCCTCAATGCAAAGGCTCTAGACGCAAATATTGGTGTGAGAGCTAATTCAATCAAGGAAACACTGCATGTTGGTGAAGGGCATATTGAAGAAGGATCAGCAGAGTGGTTCTTGTGGGAGAACAACTCCATTTGACTCACTAACTTCACACACCATCAGGCTTCCAAGCAGCTCTCAAGGAAACTCAGTTTTCAAACTCTATGCTTAGTGCCCTTTGTATGGCTAGGACTGAAATGAACCTGGTAGAGCATCCCACACAAACGAATGCTCCACATGCGGGTTTCACATGCCACCAACTCCACATTCACAGGCAACTTCAGCGCCACAGCCGTTTTCAGATAGCCCTCAATGCAAAGGCTCTAGACGCAAATATTGGTGTGAGAGCTAATTCAATCAAGGAAACACTGCATGTTGGTGAAGGGCATATTGAAGAAGGATCAGCAGAGTGGTTCTTGTGGGAGAACAACTCCATTTGGCTCACTAACTTCACACACCATCAGGCTTCCAAGCAGCTCTCAAGGAAACTCAGTTTTCACGCTCTATGCTTAGTGCCCTTTGTATGGCTAGGACTGAAATGAACCTGGTAGAGCATCCCACACAAACGAATGCTCCACATGCGGGTTTCACATGCCACCAACTCCACATTCACAGGCAACTTCAGCGCCACAGCCGTTTTCAGATAGCCCTCAATGCAAAGGCTCTAGACGCAACTATTGGTGTGAGAGCTAATTCAATCAAGGAAACACTGCATGTTGGTGAAGGGCATATTGAAGAAGGATCAGCCGAGTGGTTCTTGTGGGAGAACAACTCCATTTGGCTCACTAACTTCACACACCATCAGGCTTCCAAGCAGCTCTCAAGGAAACTCAGTTTTCACATTCTATGCTTAGTGCCCATTGTATGCCTAGGACTGAAATGAAGCTTGGAGAGCATCCCACACAAATGAATGCTCCACATGCGGGTTTCACATGCCACCAACTCCACATTCACAGGCAACTTCAGCGCCACAGCCGTTTTCAGATAGCCCTCAATGCAAAGGCTCTAGACGCAAATATTGGTGTGAGAGCTAATTCAATCAAGGAAACACTGCATGTTGGTGAAGGGCATATTGAAGAAGGATCAGCAGAGTGGTTCTTGTGGGAGAACAACTCCATTTGGCTCACTAACTCACACACCATCAGGCTTCCAAGCAGCTCTCAAGGCAAATCAGTTTTCACGCTCTATGCTTAGTGCCCTTTGTATGGCTAGGACTGAAATGAACCTGGTAGAGCATCCCACATAAACGAATGCTCCACATGCGGGTTTCACATGCCACCAACTCCACATTGACAGGCAACTTCAGCGCCACAGCCGTTTTCAGATAGCCCTCAATGCAAAGGCTCTAGACCCAAATATTGGTGTGAGAGCTAATTCAATCAAGGAAACACTGCATGTTGGTGAAGGGCATATTGAAGAAGGATCAGGGGAGAGGTTCTTGTGGGAGAACAACTCCATTTGGCTCACTAACTTCACACACCATCAGGCTTCCAAGCAGCTCTCAAGGAAACTCAGTTTTCACACTCTATGCTTAGTGCCCTTTGAGTGCATTATCTAGGAATGAACCTGGTAGAGCATCCCACACAAACGAATGCTCCACATGCGGGTTTCACATGCCACCAACTCCACATTGACAGGCAACTTCAGCGCCACAGCCATTTTCAGATAGCCCTCAATGCAAAGGCTCTAGACGCAAATATTGGTGTGAGAGCTAATTCAATCAAGGAAACACTGCATGTTGGTGAAGGGCATATTGAAGAAGGATCAGCCGAGTGGTTCTTGTGGGAGAACAACTCCATTTGGCTCACTAACTTCACACACCATCAGGCTTCCAAGCAGCTCTCAAGGAAACTCAGTTTTCACACTCTATGCTTAGTGCCCTTTGTGTGCCTAGGAATGAAATGAAGCTTGGTGAGCATCCCACACAAACGAATGCTCCACATGCGGGTTTCACATGCCACCAACTCCACATTCACAGGCAACTTCAGCGCCACAGCCGTTTCCAGATAGCCCTCAATGCAAAGGCTCTAGACGCAAATATTGGTGTGAGAGCTAATTCAATCAAGGAAACACTGCATGTTGGTGAAGGGCATATTGAAGAAGGATCAGCCGAGTGGTTCTTGTGGGAGAACAACTCCATTTGGCTCACTAACTTCACACACCATCAGGCTTCCAAGCAGCTCTCAAGGAAACTCAGTTTTCACACTCTATGCTTAGTGCCCTTTGTATGGCTAGGACTGAAATGAACCTGGTAGAGCATCCCACACAAACGAATGCTCCACATGCGGGTTTCACATGCCACCAACTCCACATTCACAGGCAACTTCAGCGCCACAGCCGTTTTCAGATAGCCCTCAATGCAAAGGCTCTAGACGCAAATATTGGTGTGAGAGCTAATTCAATCAAGGAAACACTGCATGTTGGTGAAGGGCATATTGAAGAAGGATCAGCCGAGTGGTTCTTGTGGGAGAACAACTCCATTTGGCTCACTAACTTCACACACCATCAGGCTTCCAAGCAGCTCTCAAGGAAACTCAGTTTTCACACTCTATGCTTAGTGCCCTTTGTATGGCTAGGACTGAAATGAACCTGGTAGAGCATCCCACACAAACGAATGCTCCACATGCGGGTTTCACATGCCACCAACTCCACATTCACAGGCAACTTCAGCGCCACAGCCATTTTCAGATAGCCCTCAATGCAAAGGCTCTAGACGCAAATATTGGTGTGAGAGCTAATTCAATCAAGGGAACACTGCATGTTGGTGAAGGGCATATTGAAGAAGGATCAGCAGAGTGGTTCTTGTGGGAGAACAACTCCATTTGACTCACTAACTTCACACACCATCAGGCTTCCAAGCAGCTCTCAAGGAAACTCAGTTTTCAAACTCTATGCTTAGTGCCCTTTGTATGGCTAGGACTGAAATGAACCTGGTAGAGCATCCCACACAAACGAATGCTCCACATGCGGGTTTCACATGCCACCAACTCCACATTCACAGGCAACTTCAGCGCCACAGCCGTTTTCAGATAGCCCTCAATGCAAAGGCTCTAGACGCAAATATTGGTGTGAGAGCTAATTCAATCAAGGGAACACTGCATGTTGGTGAAGGGCATATTGAAGAAGGATCAGCAGAGTGGTTCTTGTGGGAGAACAACTCCATTTGACTCACTAACTTCACACACCATCAGGCTTCCAAGCAGCTCTCAAGGAAACTCAGTTTTCAAACTCTATGCTTAGTGCCCTTTGTATGGCTAGGACTGAAATGAACCTGGTAGAGCATCCCACACAAACGAATGCTCCACATGCGGGTTTCACATGCCACCAACTCCACATTCACAGGCAACTTCAGCGCCACAGCCGTTTTCAGATAGCCCTCAATGCAAAGGCTCTAGACGCAAATATTGGTGTGAGAGCTAATTCAATCAAGGAAACACTGCATGTTGGTGAAGGGCATATTGAAGAAGGATCAGCAGAGTGGTTCTTGTGGGAGAACAACTCCATTTGGCTCACTAACTTCACACACCATCAGGCTTCCAAGCAGCTCTCAAGGAAACTCAGTTTTCACGCTCTATGCTTAGTGCCCTTTGTATGGCTAGGACTGAAATGAACCTGGTAGAGCATCCCACACAAACGAATGCTCCACATGCGGGTTTCACATGCCACCAACTCCACATTCACAGGCAACTTCAGCGCCACAGCCGTTTTCAGATAGCCCTCAATGCAAAGGCTCTAGACGCAAATATTGGTGTGAGAGCTAATTCAATCAAGGAAACACTGCATGTTGGTGAAGGGCATATTGAAGAAGGATCAGCCGAGTGGTTCTTGTGGGAGAACAACTCCATTTGGCTCATTAACTTCACACACCATCAGGCTTCCAAGCAGCTCTCAAGGAAACTCAGTTTTCACATTCTATGCTTAGTGCCCATTGTATGCCTAGGACTGAAATGAAGCTTGGAGAGCATCCCACACAAATGAATGCTCCACATGCGGGTTTCACATGCCACCAACTCCACATTCACAGGCAACTTCAGCGCCACAGCCGTTTTCAGATAGCCCTCAATGCAAAGGCTCTAGACCCAAATATTGGTGTGAGAGCTAATTCAATCAAGGAAACACTGCATGTTGGTGAAGGGCATATTGAAGAAGGATCAGGGGAGAGGTTCTTGTGGGAGAACAACTCCATTTGGCTCACTAACTTCACACACCATCAGGCTTCCAAGCAGCTCTCAAGGAAACTCAGTTTTCACACTCTATGCTTAGTGCCCTTTGAGTGCATTATCTAGGAATGAACCTGGTAGAGCATCCCACACAAACGAATGCTCCACATGCGGGTTTCACATGCCACCAACTCCACATTGACAGGCAACTTCAGCGCCACAGCCATTTTCAGATAGCCCTCAATGCAAAGGCTCTAGACGCAAATATTGGTGTGAGAGCTAATTCAATCAAGGAAACACTGCATGTTGGTGAAGGGCATATTGAAGAAGGATCAGCCGAGTGGTTCTTGTGGGAGAACAACTCCATTTGGCTCACTAACTTCACACACCATCAGGCTTCCAAGCAGCTCTCAAGGCAAATCAGTTTTCACGCTCTATGCTTAGTGCCCTTTGTATGGCTAGGACTGAAATGAACCTGGTAGAGCATCCCACACAAACGAATGCTCCACTTGCGTTTTTCACATGCCACCAACTCCACATTGACAGGCAACTTCAGAGCCACAGCCGTTTTCAGATAGCCCTCAATGCAAAGGCTCTAGACCCAAATATTGGTGTGAGAGCTAATTCAATCAAGGAAACACTGCATGTTGGTGAAGGGCATATTGAAGAAGGA
Organism: Ochotona princeps; assembly: GCF_030435755.1. Classification (NCBI taxonomy): domain Eukaryota; kingdom Metazoa; phylum Chordata; class Mammalia; order Lagomorpha; family Ochotonidae; genus Ochotona; species Ochotona princeps. Next base: position 219,539 of record NW_026699084.1, on the reverse strand, counting down.
TCAGGGGAGAGGTTCTTGTGGGAGAACAACTCCATTTGGCTCACTAACTTCACACACCATCAGGCTTCCAAGCAGCTCTCAAGGAAACTCAGTTTTCACACTCTATGCTTAGTGCCCTTTGAGTGCATTATCTAGGAATGAACCTGGTAGAGCATCCCACACAAACGAATGCTCCACATGCGGGTTTCACATGCCACCAACTCCACATTGACAGGCAACTTCAGCGCCACAGCCGTTTTCAGATAGCCCTCAATGCAAAGGCTCTAGACGCAAATATTGGTGTGAGAGCTAATTCAATCAAGGAAACACTGCATGTTGGTGAAGGGCATATTGAAGAAGGATCAGCCGAGTGGTTCTTGTGGGAGAACAACTCCATTTGGCTCACTAACTTCACACACCATCAGGCTTCCAAGCAGCTCTCAAGGAAACTCAGTTTTCACACTCTATGCTTAGTGCCCTTTGTATGGCTAGGACTGAAATGAACCTGGTAGAGCATCCCACACAAACGAATGCTCCACATGCGGGTTTCACATGCCACCAACTCCACATTCACAGGCAACTTCAGCGCCACAGCCGTTTTCAGATAGCCCTCAATGCAAAGGCTCTAGACGCAAATATTGGTGTGAGAGCTAATTCAATCAAGGAAACACTGCATGTTGGTGAAGGGCATATTGAAGAAGGATCAGCATAGTGGTTCTTGTGGGAGAACAACTCCATTTGGCTCACTAACTTCACACACCATCAGGCTTCCAAGCAGCTCTCAAGGAAACTCAGTTTTCACACTCTATGCTTAGTGCTCTTTGTGTGCCTAGGACTGAAATGAAGCTTGGTGAGCATCCCACACAAACGAATGCTCCGCATGCGGGTTTCACATGCCACCAACTCCACATTCACAGGCAACTTCAGCGCCACAGCCGTTTTCAGATAGCCCTCAATGCAAAGGCTCTAGACGCAAATATTGGTGTGAGAGCTAATTCAATCAAGGAAACACTGCATGTTGGTGAAGGGCATATTGAAGAAGGATCAGCAGAGTGGTTCTTGTGGGAGAACAACTCCATTTGGCTCACTAACTTCACACACCATCAGGCTTCCAAGCAGCTCTCAAGGAAACTCAGTTTTCACACTCTATGCTTAGTGCCCTTTGTATGGCTAGGACTGAAATGAACCTGGTAGAGCATCCCACACAAACGAATGCTCCACATGCGGGTTTCACATGCCACCAACTCCACATTCACAGGCAACTTCAGCGCCACAGCCGTTTTCAGATAGCCCTCAATGCAAAGGCTCTAGACCCAAATATTGGTGTGAGAGCTAATTCAATCAAGGAAACACTGCATGTTGGTGAAGGGCATATTGAAGAAGGATCAGCCGAGTGGTTCTTGTGGGAGAACAACTCCATTTGGCTCACTAACTTCACACACCATCAGGCTTCCAAGCAGCTCTCAAGGAAACTCAGTTTTCACACTCTATGCTTAGTGCTCTTTGTTTGCCTAGGACTGAAATGAAGCTTGGTGAGCATCCCACACAAACGAATGCTCCACATGCGGGTTTCACATGCCACCAACTCCACATTCACAGGCAACTTCAGCGCCACAGCCGTTTTCAGATAGCCCTCAATGCAAAGGCTCTAGACGCAAATATTGGTGTGAGAGCTAATTCAATCAAGGAAACACTGCATGTTGGTGATGGGCATATTGAAGAAGTATCAGCAGAGTGGTTCTTGTGGGAGAACAACTCCATTTGACTCACTAACTTCACACACCATCAGGCTTCCAAGCAGCTCTCAAGGAAACTCAGTTTTCACGCTCTATGCTTAGTGCCCTTTGTATGGCTAGGACTGAAATGAACCTGGTAGAGCATCCCACACAAACGAATGCTCCACATGCGGGTTTCACATGCCACCAACTCCACATTCACAGGCAACTTCAGCGCCACAGCCGTTTTCAGATAGCCCTCAATGCAAAGGCTCTAGACGCAAATATTGGTGTGAGAGCTAATTCAATCAAGGAAACACTGCATGTTGGTGAAGGGCATATTGAAGAAGGATCAGCCGAGTGGTTCTTGTGGGAGAACAACTCCATTTGGCTCACTAACTTCACACACCATCAGGCTTCCAAGCAGCTCTCAAGGAAACTCAGTTTTCACACTCTATGCTTAGTGCCCTTTGTATGGCTAGGACTGAAATGAACCTGGTAGAGCATCCCACACAAACGAATGCTCCACATGCGGGTTTCACATGCCACCAACTCCACATTCACAGGCAACTTCAGCGCCACAGCCGTTTTCTGATAGCCCTCAATGCAAAGGCTCTAGACGCAAATATTGGTGTGAGAGCTAATTCAATCAAGGAAACACTGCATGTTGGTGAAGGGCATATTGAAGAAGGATCAGCCGAGTGGTTCTTGTGGGAGAACAACTCCATTTGGCTCACTAACTTCACACACCATCAGGCTTCCAAGCAGCTCTCAAGGAAACTCAGTTTTCACACTCTATGCTTAGTGCTCTTTGTTTGCCTAGGACTGAAATGAAGCTGGTAGAGCATCCCACACAAACGAATGCTCCACATGCGGGTTTCACATGCCACCAACTCCACATTCACAGGCAACTTCAGCGCCACAGCCGTTTTCAGATAGCCCTCAATGCAAAGGCTCTAGACGCAAATATTGGTGTGAGAGCTAATTCAATCAAGGAAACACTGCATGTTGGTGAAGGGCATATTGAAGAAGGATCAGCCGAGTGGTTCTTGTGGGAGAACAACTCCATTTGGCTCACTAACTTCACACACCATCAGGCTTCCAAGCAGCTCTCAAGGAAACTCAGTTTTCACACTCTATGCTTAGTGCCCTTTGTATGGCTAGGACTGAAATGAACCTGGTAGAGCATCCCACACAAACGAATGCTCCACATGCGGGTTTCACATGCCACCAACTCCATATTCACAGGCAACTTCAGCGCCACAGCCGTTTTCAGATAGCCCTCAATGCAAAGGCTCTAGACGCAAATATTGGTGTGAGAGCTAATTCAATCAAGGAAACACTGCATGTTGGTTGCTGAAGGGCATATTGAAGAAGGATCAGCCGAGTGGTTCTTGTGGGAGAACAACTCCATTTGGCTCACTAACTTCACACACCATCAGGCTTCCAAGCAGCTCTCAAGGAAACTCAGTTTTCACACTCTATGCTTAGTGCTCTTTGTTTGCCTAGGACTGAAATGAAGCTGGTAGAGTATCCCACACAAACGAATGCTCCACATGCGGGTTTCACATGCCACCAACTCCATATTCACAGGCAACTTCAGCGCCACAGCCGTTTTCAGATAGCCCTCAATGCAAAGGCTCTAGACGCAAATATTGGTGTGAGAGCTAATTCAATCAAGGAAACACTGCATGTTGGTGAAGGGCATATTGAAGAAGGATCAGCCGAGTGGTTCTTGTGGGAGAACAACTCCATTTGGCTCACTAACTTCACACACCATCAGGCTTCCAAGCAGCTCTCAAGGAAACTCAGTTTTCACACTCTATGCTTAGTGCCCTATGAGTGCCTAGGACTGAAATGAAGCTGGTAGAGCATCCCACACAAACGAATGCTCCACATGCGGGTTTCACATGCCACCAACTCCACATTCACAGGCAACTTCAGCGCCACAGCCGTTTTCAGATAGCCCTCAATGCAAAGGCTCTAGATGCAAATATTGGTGTGAGAGCTAATTCAATCAAGGAAACACTGCATGTTGGTGAAGGGCATATTGAAGAAGGATCAGCAGAGTGGTTCTTGTGGGAGAACAACTCCATATGACTCACTAACTTCACACACCATCAGGCTTCCAAGCAGCTCTCAAGGAAACTCAGTTTTCACGCTCTATGCTTAGTGCCCTTTGTATGGCTAGGACTGAAATGAACCTGGTAGAGCATCCCACACAAACGAATGCTCCACATGCGGGTTTCACATGCCACCAACTCCACATTCACAGGCAACTTCAGCGCCACAGCCGTTTTCAGATAGCCCTCAATGCAAAGGCTCTAGACGCAAATATTGGTGTGAGAGCTAATTCAATCAAGGAAACACTGCATGTTGGTGAAGGGCATATTGAAGAAGGATCAGCCGAGTGGTTCTTGTGGGAGAACAACTCCATTTGGCTCACTAACTTCACACACCATCAGGCTTCCAAGCAGCTCTCAAGGAAACTCAGTTTTCACACTCTATGCTTAGTGCTCTTTGTGTGCCTAGGACTGAAATGAAGCTTGGTCAGCATCCCACACAAACGAATGCTCCACATGCGGGTTTCACATGCCACCAACTCCACATTCACAGGCAACTTCAGCGCCACAGCCGTTTTCAGATAGCCCTCAATGCAAAGGCTCTAGACGCAAATATTGGTGTGAGAGCTAATTCAATCAAGGAAACACTGCATGTTGCTGAAGGGCATATTGAAGAAGGATCAGCCGAGTGGTTCTTGTGGGAGAACAACTCCATTTGGCTCACTAACTTCACACACCATCAGGCTTCCAAGCAGCTCTCAAGGAAACTCAGTTTTCACACTCTATGCTTAGTGCTCTTTGTGTGCCTAGGACTGAAATGAAGCTTGGTCAGCATCCCACACAAACGAATGCTCCACATGCGGGTTTCACATGCCACCAACTCCACATTCACAGGCAACTTCAGCGCCACAGCCGTTTTCAGATAGCCCTCAATGCAAAGGCTCTAGACGCAAATATTGGTGTGAGAGCTAATTCAATCAAGGAAACACTGCATGTTGGTGAAGGGCATATTGAAGAAGGATCAGCCGAGTGGTTCTTGTGGGAGAACAACTCCATTTGGCTCACTAACTTCACACACCATCAGGCTTCCAAGCAGCTCTCAAGGAAACTCAGTTTTCACATTTTATGCTTAGTGCCCATTGTATGCCTAGGACTGAAATGAAGCTTGGAGAGCATCCCACACAAATGAATGCTCCACATGCCGGTTTAACATGCCACCAACTCCACATTCACAGGCAACTTCAGCGCCACAGCCGTTTTCAGATAGCCCTCAATGCAAAGGCTCTAGACGCAAATATTGGTGTGAGAGCTAATTCAATCAAGGAAACACTGCATGTTGGTGAAGGGCATATTGAAGAAGGATCAGCAGAGTGGTTCTTGTGGGAGAACAACTCCATTTGGCTCACTAACTTCACACACCATCAGGCTTCCAAGCAGCTCTCAAGGAAACTCAGTTTTCACGCTCTATGCTTAGTGCCCTTTGTATGGCTAGGACTGAAATGAACCTGGTAGAGCATCCCACACAAACGAATGCTCCACATGCGGGTTTCACATGCCACCAACTCCACATTCACAGGCAACATCAGCGCCACAGCCATTTTCAGATAGCCCTCAATGCAAAGGCTCTAGACGCAAATATTGGTGTGAGAGCTAATTCAATCAAGGAAACACTGCATGTTGGTGAAGGGCATATTGAAGAAGGATCAGCCGAGTGGTTCTTGTGGGAGAACAACTCCATTTGGCTCACTAACTTCACACACCATCAGGCTTCCAAGCAGCTCTCAAGGAAACTCAGTTTTCACATTCTATGCTTAGTGCCCATTGTATGCCTAGGACTGAAATGAAGCTTGGAGAGCATCCCACACAAATGAATGCTCCACATGCGGGTTTCACATGCCACCAACTCCACATTCACAGGCAACTTCAGCGCCACAGCCATTTTCAGATAGCCCTCAATGCAAAGGCTCTAGACGCAAATATTGGTGTGAGAGCTAATTCAATCAAGGAAACACTGCATGTTGGTGAAGGGCATATTGAAGAAGGATCAGGGGAGTGGTTCTTGTGGGAGAACAACTCCATTTGGCTCACTAACTTCACACACCATCAGGCTTCCAAGCAGCTCTCAAGGAAACTCAGTTTTCACACTCTATGCTTAGTGCCCTTTGTATGGCTAGGACTGAAATGAACCTGGTAGAGCATCCCACACAAACGAATGCTCCACATGCGGGTTTCACATGCCACCAACTCCACATTCACAGGCAACTTCAGTGCCACAGCCGTTTTCAGATAGCCCTCAATGCAAAGGCTCTAGGCGCAAATATTGGTGTGAGAGCTAATTCAATCAAGGAAACACTGCATGTTGGTGAAGGGCATATTGAAGAAGGATCAGCATAGTGGTTCTTGTGGGAGAACAACTCCATTTGGCTCACTAACTTCACACACCATCAGGCTTCCAAGCAGCTCTCAAGGAAACTCAGTTTTCACGCTCTATGCTTAGTGCCCTTTGTATGGCTAGGACTGAAATGAACCTGGTAGAGCATCCCACACAAACGAATGCTCCACATGCGGGTTTCACATGCCACCAACTCCACATTCACAGGCAACTTCAGCGCCACAGCCGTTTTCAGATAGCCCTCAATGCAAAGGCTCTAGACGCAAATATGGGTGTGAGAGCTAATTCAATCAAGGAAACACTGCATGTTGGTGAAGGGCATATTGAAAAAGGATCAGCCGAGTGGTTCTTGTGGGAGAACAACTCCATTTGGCTCACTAACTTCACACACCATCAGGCTTCCAAGCAGCTCTCAAGGAAACTCAGTTTTCACACTCTATGCTTAGTGCCCTTTGAGTGCATTATCTAGGAATGAACCTGGTAGAGCATCCCACACAAACGAATGCTCCACATGCGGGTTTCACATGCCACCAACTCCACATTCACAGGCAACTTCAGCGCCACAGTCGTTTTCAGATAGCACTCAATGCAAAGGCTCTAGACGCAAATATTGGTGTGAGAGCTAATTCAATCAAGGAAACACTGCATGTTGGTGAAGGGCATATTGAAGAAGGATCAGCAGAGTGGTTCTTGTGGGAGAACAACTCCATTTGGCTCACTAACTTCACACACCATCAGGCTTCCAAGCAGCTCTCAAGGAAACTCAGTTTTCACACTCTATGTTTAGTGCCCTTTGAGTGCATTATCTAGGAATGAACCTGGTAGAGCATCCCACACAAACGAATGCTCCACATGCGGGTTTCACATGCCACCAACTCCACATTCACAGGCAACTTCAGCGCCACAGCCGTTTTCAGATAGCCCTCAATGCAAAGGCTCTAGACGCAAATATTGGTGTGAGAGCTAATTCAATCAAGGAAACACTGCATGTTGGTGAAGGGCATATTGAAGAAGGATCAGCCGAGTGGTTCTTGTGGGAGAACAACTCCATTTGGCTCACTAACTTCACACACCATCAGGCTTCCAAGCAGCTCTCAAGGAAACTCAGTTTTCACACTCTATGCTTAGTGCCCTTTGAGTGCCTAGGACTGAAATGAAGCTTGGTGAGCATCCCACACAAATGAATGCTCCACATGCGGGTTTCACATGCCACCAACTCCACATTCACAGGCAACTTCAGCGCCACAGCCGTTTTCAGATAGCCCTCAATGCAAAGGCTCTAGACGCAAATATTGGTGTGAGAGCTAATTCAATCAAGGAAACACTGCATGTTGGTGAAGGGCATATTGAAGAAGGATCAGCCGAGTGGTTCTTGTGGGAGAACAACTCCATTTGGCTCACTAACTTCACACACCATCAGGCTTCCAAGCAGCTCTCAAGGAAACTCAGTTTTCACGCTCTATGCTTAGTGCCATTTGTATGGCTAGGACTGAAATGAACCTGGTAGAGCATCCCACACAAACGAATGCTCCACATGCGGGTTTCACATGCCACCAACTCCACATTCACAGGCAACTTCAGCGCCACAGCCGTTTTCAGATAGCCCTCAATGCAAAGGCTCTAGACGCAAATATTGGTGTGAGAGCTAATTCAATCAAGGAAACACTGCATGTTGGTGAAGGGCATATTGAAGAAGGATCAGCCGAGTGGTTCTTGTGGGAGAACAACTCCATTTGGCTCACTAACTTCACACACCATCAGGCTTCCAAGCAGCTCTCAAGGAAACTCAGTTTTCACGCTCTATGCTTAGTGCCCTTTGAGTGCATTATCTAGGAATGAACCTGGTAGAGCATCCCACACAAACGAATGCTCCACATGCGGGTTTCACATGCCACCAACTCCACATTCACAGGCAACTTCAGCGCCACAGCCGTTTTCAGATAGCCCTCAATGCAAAGGCTCTAGACGCAAATATTGGTGTGAGAGCTAATTCAATCAAGGAAACACTGCATGTTGGTGAAGGGCATATTGAAGAAGGATCAGCAGAGTGGTTCTTGTGGGAGAACAACTCCATTTGGCTCACTAACTTCACACACCATCAGGCTTCCAAGCAGCTCTCAAGGAAACTCAGTTTTCACACTCTATGCTTAGTACCCTTTGTGTGCCTAGGACTGAAATGAACCTGGTAGAGCATCCCACACAAACGAATGCTCCACATGCGGGTTTCACATGCCACAAACTCCACATTCACAGGCAACTTCAGCGCCACAGCCGTTTTCAGATAGCCCTCAATGCAAAGGCTCTAGACGCAAATATTGGTGTGAGAGCTAATTCAATCAAGGAAACACTGCATGTTGGTGAAGGGCATATTGAAGAAGGATCAGCCGAGTGGTTCTTGTGGGAGAACAACTCCATTTGGCTCACTAACTTCACACACCATCAGGCTTCCAAGCAGCTCTCAAGGAAACTCAGTTTTCACACTCTATGCTTAGTGCCCATTGTATGCCTAGGACTGAAATGAAACTTGGAGAGCATCCCACACAAATGAATGCTCCACATGCGGGTTTCACATGCCACCAACTCCACATTGACAGGCAACTTCAGCGCCACAGCCGTTTTCAGATAACCCTCAATGCAAAGGCTCTAGACGCAAATATTGGTGTGAGAGCTAATTCAATCAAGGAAACACTGCATGTTGGTGAAGGGCATATTGAAGAAGGATCAGCCGAGTGGTTATTGTGGGAGAACAACTCCATTTGGCTCACTAACTTCACACACCATCAGGCTTCCAAGCAGCTCTCAAGGAAACTCAGTTTTCACGCTCTATGCTTAGTGCCCTTTGCATGGCTAGGACTGAAATGAACCTGGTAGAGCATCCCACACAAACGAATGCTCCACATGCGGGTTTCACATGCCACCAACTCCACATTCACAGGCAACTTCAGCGCCACAGCCGTTTTCAGATAGCCCTCAATGCAAAGGCTCTAGACGCAAATATTGGTGTGAGAGCTAATTCAATCAAGGAAACACTGCATGTTGGTGAAGGGCATATTGAAGAAGGATCAGCAGAGTGGTTCTTGTGGGAGAACAACTCCATTTGGCTCACTAACTTCACACACCATCAGGCTTCCAAGCAGCTCTCAAGGAAACTCAGTTTTCACACTCTATGTTTAGTGCCCTTTGAGTGCATTATCTAGGAATGAACCTGGTAGAGCATCCCACACAAACGAATGCTCCACATGCGTGTTTCACATGCCACCAACTCCACATTCACAGGCAACTTCAGCGCCACAGCCGTTTTCAGATAGCCCTCAATGCAAAGGCTCTAGACGCAAATATTGGTGTGAGAGCTAATTCAATCAAGGAAACACTGCATGTTGGTGAAGGGCATATTGAAGAAGGATCAGCCGAGTGGTTCTTGTGGGAGAACAACTCCATTTGGCTCACTAACTTCACACACCATCAGGCTTCCAAGCAGCTCTCAAGGAAACTCAGTTTTCACACTCTATGCTTAGTGCCCATTGTATGCCTAGGACTGAAATGAAGCTTGGAGAGCATCCCACACAAATGAATGCTCCACATGCGGGTTTCACATGCCACCAACTCCACATTCACAGGCAACTTCAGCGCCACAGCCGTTTTCAGATAGCCCTCAATGCAAAGGCTCTAGACGCAAATATTGGTGTGAGAGCTAATTCAATCAAGGAAACACTGCATGTTGGTGAAGGGCATATTGAAGAAGGATCAGCCGAGTGGTTCTTGTGGGAGAACAACTCCATTTGGCTCACTAACTTCACACACCATCAGGCTTCCAAGCAGCTCTCAAGGAAACTCAGTTTTCACACTCTATGCTTAGTGCCTTTGTATGGCTAGGACTGAAATGAACCTGGTAGAGCATCCCACACAAACGAATGCTCCACATGCGGGCTTCACATGCCACCAACTCCACATTCACAGGCAACTTCAGCGCCACAGCCGTTTTCAGATAGCCCTCAATGCAAAGGCTCTAGACGCAAATATTGGTGTGAGAGCTAATTCAATCAAGGAAACACTGCATGTTGGTGAAGGGCATATTGAAGAAGGATCAGCCGAGTGGTTCTTGTGGGAGAACAACTCCATTTGGCTCACTAACTTCACACACCATCAGGCTTCCAAGCAGCTCTCAAGGAAACTCAGTTTTCACGCTCTATGCTTAGTGCCCTTTGAGTGCATTATCTAGGAATGAACCTGGTAGAGCATCCCACACAAACGAATGCTCCACATGCGGGTTTCACATGCCACCAACTCCACATTCACAGGCAACTTCAGCGCCACAGCCGTTTTCAGATAGCCCTCAATGCAAAGGCTCTAGACGCAAATATTGGTGTGAGAGCTAATTCAATCAAGGAAACACTGCATGTTGGTGAAGGGCATATTGAAGAAGGATCAGCAGAGTGGTTCTTGTGGGAGAACAACTCCATTTGGCTCACTAACTTCACACACCATCAGGCTTCCAAGCAGCTCTCAAGGAAACTCAGTTTTCACACTCTATGCTTAGTGCCCTTTGAGTGCATTATCTAGGAATGAACCTGGTAGAGCATCCCACACAAACGAATGCTCCACATGCGGGTTTCACATGCCACCAACTCCACATTCACAGGCAACTTCAGCGCCACAGCCGTTTTCAGATAGCCCTCAATGCAAAGGCTCTAGACGCAAATATTGGTGTGAGAGCTAATTCAATGAAGGAAACACTGCATGTTGGTGAAGGGCATATTGAAGAAGGATCAGCCGAGTGGTTCTTGTGGGAGAACAACTCCATTTGGCTCACTAACTTCACACACCATCAGGCTTCCAAGCAGCTCTCAAGGAAACTCAGTTTTCACACTCTATGTTTAGTGCCCTTTGAGTGCATTATCTAGGAATGAACCTGGTAGAGCATCCCACACAAACGAATGCTCCACATGCGGGTTTCACATGCCACCAACTCCACATTCACAGGCAACTTCAGCGCCACAGCCGTTTTCAGATAGCCCTCAATGCAAAGGCTCTAGACGCAAATATTGGTGTGAGAGCTAATTCAATCAAGGAAACACTGCATGTTGGTGAAGGGCATATTGAAGAAGGATCAGCAGAGTGGTTCTTGTGGAAGAACAACTCCATTTGGCTCACTAACTTCACACACCATCAGGCTTCCAAGCAGCTCTCAAGGAAACTCAGTTTTCACACTCTATGCTTAGTGCCCTTTGAGTGCATTATCTAGGAAAGAACCTGGTAGAGCATCCCACACAAACGAATGCTCCACATGCGGGTTTCACATGCCACCAACTCCACATTCACAGGCAACTTCAGCGCCACAGCCATTTTCAGATAGCCCTCAATGCAAAGGCTCTAGACGCAAATATTGGTGTGAGAGCTAATTCAATCAAGGAAACACTGCATGTTGGTGAAGGGCATATTGAAGAAGGATCAGCAGAGTGGTTCTTGTGGGAGAACAACTCCATTTGGCTCACTAAATTCACACACCTTCAGGCTTCCAAGCAGCTCTCAAGGAAACTCAGTTTTCACACTCTATGCTTAGTGCCCTTTGTATGGCTAGGACTGAAATGAACCTGGTAGAGCATCCCAGACAAACGAATGCTCCACATGCGGGTTTCACATGCCACCAACTCCACATTCACAGGCAACTTCAGCGCCACAGCCGTTTTCAGATAGCCCTCAATGCAAAGGCTCTAGACGCAAATATTGGTGTGAGAGCTAATTCAATCAAGGAAACACTGCATGTTGGAGAAGGGCATATTGAAGAAGGATCAGCCGAGTGGTTCTTGTGGGAGAACAACTCCATTTGGCTCACTAACTTCACACACCATCAGGCTTCCAAGCAGCTCTCAAGGAAACTCAGTTTTCACACTCTATGCTTAGTGCCCTTTGAGTGCATTATCTAGGAATGAACCTGGTAGAGCATCCCACACAAACGAATGCTCCACATGCGGGTTTCACATGCCACCAACTCCACATTCACAGGCAACTTCAGCGCCACAGCCGTTTTCAGATAGCCCTCAATGCAAAGGCTCTAGACGCAAATATTGGTGTGAGAGCTAATTCAATCAAGGAAACACTGCATGTTGGTGAAGGGCATATTGAAGAAGGATCAGCCGAGTGGTTCTTGTGGGAGAACAACTTCATTTGGCTCACTAACTTCACACACCATCAGGCTTCCAAGCAGCTCTCAAGGAAACTCAGTTTTCACACTCTATGCTTAGTGCCCATTGTATGCCTAGGACTGAAATGAAGCTTGGAGAGCATCCCACACAAATGAATGCTCCACATGCGGGTTTCACATGCCACCAACTCCACATTGACAGGCAACTTCAGCGCCACAGCCGTTTTCAGATAACCCTCAAAGCAAAGGCTCTAGACGCAAATATTGGTGTGAGAGCTAATTCAATCAAGGAAACACTGCATGTTGGTGAAGGGCATATTGAAGAAGGATCAGCCGAGTGGTTATTGTGGGAGAACAACTCCATTTGGCTCACTAACTTCACACACCATCAGGCTTCCAAGCAGCTCTCAAGGAAACTCAGTTTTCACGCTCTATGCTTAGTGCCCTTTGCATGGCTAGGACTGAAATGAACCTGGTAGAGCATCCCACACAAACGAATGCTCCACATGCGGGTTTCACATGCCACCAACTCCACATTCACAGGCAACTTCAGCGCCAGAGCCGTTTTCAGATAGCCCTCAATGCAAAGGCTCTAGACGCAAATATTGGTGTGAGAGCTAATTCAATCAAGGAAACACTGCATGTTGGTGAAGGGCATATTGAAGAAGGATCAGCAGAGTGGTTCTTGTGGGAGAACAACTCCATTTGGCTCACTAACTTCACACACCATCAGGCTTCCAAGCAGCTCTCAAGGAAACTCAGTTTTCACACTCTATGTTTAGTGCCCTTTGAGTGCATTATCTAGGAATGAACCTGGTAGAGCATCCCACACAAACGAATGCTCCACATGCGTGTTTCACATGCCACCAACTCCACATTCACAGGCAACTTCAGCGCCACAGCCGTTTTCAGATAGCCCTCAATGCAAAGGCTCTAGACGCAAATATTGGTGTGAGAGCTAATTCAATCAAGGAAACACTGCATGTTGGTGAAGGGCATATTGAAGAAGGATCAGCCGAGTGGTTCTTGTGGGAGAACAACTCCATTTGGCTCACTAACTTCACACACCATCAGGCTTCCAAGCAGCTCTCAAGGAAACTCAGTTTTCACACTCTATGCTTAGTGCCCATTGTATGCCTAGGACTGAAATGAAGCTTGGAGAGCATCCCACACAAATGAATGCTCCACATGCGGGTTTCACATGCCACCAACTCCACATTCACAGGCAACTTCAGCGCCACAGCCGTTTTCAGATAGCCCTCAATGCAAAGGCTCTAGACGCAAATATTGGTGTGAGAGCTAATTCAATCAAGGAAACACTGCATGTTGGTGAAGGGCATATTGAAGAAGGATCAGCCGAGTGGTTCTTGTGGGAGAACAACTCCATTTGGCTCACTAACTTCACACACCATCAGGCTTCCAAGCAGCTCTCAAGGAAACTCAGTTTTCACACTCTATGCTTAGTGCCTTTGTATGGCTAGGACTGAAATGAACCTGGTAGAGCATCCCACACAAACGAATGCTCCACATGCGGGCTTCACATGCCACCAACTCCACATTCACAGGCAACTTCAGCGCCACAGCCGTTTTCAGATAGCCCTCAATGCAAAGGCTCTAGACGCAAATATTGGTGTGAGAGCTAATTCAATCAAGGAAACACTGCATGTTGGTGAAGGGCATATTGAAGAAGGATCAGCAGAGTGGTTCTTGTGGGAGAACAACTCCATTTGGCTCACTAACTTCACACACCATCAGGCTTCCAAGCAGCTCTCAAGGAAACTCAGTTTTCACGCTCTATGCTTAGTGCCCTTTGAGTGCATTATCTAGGAATGAACCTGGTAGAGCATCCCACACAAACGAATGCTCCACATGCGGGTTTCACATGCCACCAACTCCACATTCACAGGCAACTTCAGCGCCACAGCCGTTTTCAGATAGCCCTCAATGCAAAGGCTCTAGACGCAAATATTGGTGTGAGAGCTAATTCAATCAAGGAAACACTGCATGTTGGTGAAGGGCATATTGAAGAAGGATCAGCAGAGTGGTTCTTGTGGGAGAACAACTCCATTTGGCTCACTAACTTCACACACCATCAGGCTTCCAAGCAGCTCTCAAGGAAACTCAGTTTTCACACTCTATGCTTAGTGCCCTTTGAGTGCATTATCTAGGAATGAACCTGGTAGAGCATCCCACACAAACGAATGCTCCACATGCGGGTTTCACATGCCACCAACTCCACATTCACAGGCAACTTCAGCGCCACAGCCGTTTTCAGATAGCCCTCAATGCAAAGGCTCTAGACGCAAATATTGGTGTGAGAGCTAATTCAATGAAGGAAACACTGCATGTTGGTGAAGGGCATATTGAAGAAGGATCAGCCGAGTGGTTCTTGTGGGAGAACAACTCCATTTGGCTCACTAACTTCACACACCATCAGGCTTCCAAGCAGCTCTCAAGGAAACTCAGTTTTCACACTCTATGTTTAGTGCCCTTTGAGTGCATTATCTAGGAATGAACCTGGTAGAGCATCCCACACAAACGAATGCTCCACATGCGGGTTTCACATGCCACCAACTCCACATTCACAGGCAACTTCAGCGCCACAGCCGTTTTCAGATAGCCCTCAATGCAAAGGCTCTAGACGCAAATATTGGTGTGAGAGCTAATTCAATCAAGGAAACACTGCATGTTGGTGAAGGGCATATTGAAGAAGGATCAGCAGAGTGGTTCTTGTGGAAGAACAACTCCATTTGGCTCACTAACTTCACACACCATCAGGCTTCCAAGCAGCTCTCAAGGAAACTCAGTTTTCACACTCTATGCTTAGTGCCCTTTGAGTGCATTATCTAGGAAAGAACCTGGTAGAGCATCCCACACAAACGAATGCTCCACATGCGGGTTTCACATGCCACCAACTCCACATTCACAGGCAACTTCAGCGCCACAGCCATTTTCAGATAGCCCTCAATGCAAAGGCTCTAGACGCAAATATTGGTGTGAGAGCTAATTCAATCAAGGAAACACTGCATGTTGGTGAAGGGCATATTGAAGAAGGATCAGCAGAGTGGTTCTTGTGGGAGAACAACTCCATTTGGCTCACTAAATTCACACACCTTCAGGCTTCCAAGCAGCTCTCAAGGAAACTCAGTTTTCACACTCTATGCTTAGTGCCCTTTGTATGGCTAGGACTGAAATGAACCTGGTAGAGCATCCCAGACAAACGAATGCTCCACATGCGGGTTTCACATGCCACCAACTCCACATTCACAGGCAACTTCAGCGCCACAGCCGTTTTCAGATAGCCCTCAATGCAAAGGCTCTAGACGCAAATATTGGTGTGAGAGCTAATTCAATCAAGGAAACACTGCATGTTGGAGAAGGGCATATTGAAGAAGGATCAGCCGAGTGGTTCTTGTGGGAGAACAACTCCATTTGGCTCACTAACTTCACACACCATCAGGCTTCCAAGCAGCTCTCAAGGAAACTCAGTTTTCACACTCTATGCTTAGTGCCCTTTGAGTGCATTATCTAGGAATGAACCTGGTAGAGCATCCCACACAAACGAATGCTCCACATGAGGGTTTCACATGCCACCAACTCCACATTCACAGGCAACTTCAGCGCCACAGCCGTTTTCAGATAGCCCTCAATGCAAAGGCTCTAGACGCAAATATTGGTGTGAGAGCTAATTCAATCAAGGAAACACTGCATGTTGGTGAAGGGCATATTGAAGAAGGATCAGCCGAGTGGTTCTTGTGGGAGAACAACTCCATTTGGCTCACTAACTTCACACACCATCAGGCTTCCAAGCAGCTCTCAAGGAAACTCAGTTTTCACGCTCTATGCTTAGTGCCCTTTGTATGGCTAGGACTGAAATGAACCTGGTAGAGCATCCCACACAAACGAATGCTCCACATGCGGGTTTCACATGCCACCAACTCCACATTCTCAGGCAACTTCAGCGCCACAGCCGTTTTCAGATAGCCCTCAATGCAAAGGCTCTAGACGCAAATATTGGTGTGAGAGCTAATTCAATCAAGGAAACACTGCATGTTGGTGAAGGGCATATTGAAGAAGGATCAGCCGAGTGGTTCTTGTGGGAGAACAACTCCATTTGGCTCACTAACTTCACACACCATCAGGCTTCCAAGCAGCTCTCAAGGAAACTCAGTTTTCACACTCTATGCTTAGTGCCCTTTGAGTGCATTATCTAGGAATGAACCTGGTAGAGCATCCCACACAAACGAATGCTCCACATGCGGGTTTCACATGCCACCAACTCCACATTCTCAGGCAACTTCAGCGCCACAGCCGTTTTCAGATAGCCCTCAATGCAAAGGCTCTAGATGCAAATATTGGTGTGAGAGCTAATTCAATCAAGGAAACACTTCATGTTGGTGAAGGGCATATTGAAGAAGGATCAGCAGAGTGGTTCTTGTGGGAGAACAACTCCATTTGGCTCACTAACTTCACACACCATCAGGCTTCCAAGCAGCTCTCAAGGAAACTCAGTTTTCACACTCTATGCTTAGTGCCCTTTGTATGGCTAGGACTGAAATGAACCTGGTAGAGCATCCCACACAAACGAATGCTCCACATGCGGGTTTCACATGCCACCAACTCCACATTCTCAGGCAACTTCAGCGCCACAGCCGTTTTCAGATAGCCCTCAATGCAAAGGCTCTAGACGCAAATATTGGTGTGAGAGCTAATTCAATCAAGGAAACACTGCATGTTGGTGAAGGGCATATTGAAGAAGGATCAGCCGAGTGGTTCTTGTGGGAGAACAACTCCATTTGGCTCACTAACTTCACACACCATCAGGCTTCCAAGCAGCTCTCAAGGAAACTCAGTTTTCACACTCTATGCTTAGTGCACTTTGAGTGCATTATCTAGGAATGAACCTGGTAGAGCATCCCACACAAACGAATGCTCCACATGCGGGTTTCACATGCCACCAACTCCACATTCACAGGCAACTTCAGCGCCAGAGCCGTTTTCAGATAGCCCTCAATGCAAAGGCTCTAGACGCAAATATTGGTGTGAGAGCTAATTCAATCAAGGAAACACTGCATGTTGGTGAAGGGCATATTGAAGAAGGATCAGCCGAGTGGTTCTTGTGGGAGAACAACTCCATTTGGCTCACTAACTTCACACACCATCAGGCTTCCAAGCAGCTCTCAAGGAAACTCAGTTTTCACACTCTATGCTTAGTGCCCTTTGTATGGCTAGGACTGAAATGAACCTGGTAGAGCATCCCACACAAACGAATGCTCCACATGCGGGTTTCACATGCCACCAACTCCACATTCTCAGGCAACTTCAGCGCCACAGCCGTTTTCAGATAGCCCTCAATGCAAAGGCTCTAGATGCAAATATTGGTGTGAGAGCTAATTCAATCAAGGAAACACTGCGTGTTGGTGAAGGGCATATTGAAGAAGGATCAGCAGAGTGGTTCTTGTGGGAGAACAACTCCATTTGGCTCACTAACTTCACACACCATCAGGCTTCCAAGCAGCTCTCAAGGAAACTCAGTTTTCACGCTCTATGCTTAGTGCCCTTTGTATGGCTAGGACTGAAATGAACCTGGTAGAGCATCCCACACAAACGAATGCTCC
Source organism: Ochotona princeps (assembly GCF_030435755.1). Classification (NCBI taxonomy): domain Eukaryota; kingdom Metazoa; phylum Chordata; class Mammalia; order Lagomorpha; family Ochotonidae; genus Ochotona; species Ochotona princeps. The sequence goes on along the minus strand of NW_026699084.1, from coordinate 201,630 downwards.
ACTTGCGGGTTTCACATGCCACCAACTCCACATTCACAGGCAACTTCAGCGCCACAGCCGTTTTCAGATAGCCCTCAATGCAAAGGCTCTAGACGCAAATATTGGTGTGAGAGCTAATTCAATCAAGGAAACACTGCATGTTGGTGAAGGGCATATTGAAGAAGGATCAGCAGAGTGGTTCTTGTTGGAGAACAACTCCATTTGGCTCACTAACTTCACACACCATCAGGCTTCCAAGCAGCTCTCAAGGAAACTCAGTTTTCACACTCTATGCTTAGTGCCCTTTGAGTGCATTATCTAGGAATGAACCTGGTAGAGCATCCCACACAAACGAATGCTCCACATGCGGGTTTCACATGCCACCAACTCCACATTCACAGGCAACTTCAGCGCCACAGCCGTTTTCAGATAACCCTCAATGCAAAGGCTCTAGATGCAAATATTGGTGTGAGAGCTAATTCAATCAAGGAAACACTGCATGTTGGTGAAGGGCATATTGAAGAAGGATCAGGGGAGTGGTTCTTGTGGGAGAACAACTCCATTTGGCTCACTAACTTCACACACCATCAGGCTTCCAAGCAGCTCTCAAGGAAACTCAGTTTTCACACTCTATGCTTAGTGCCCTTTGTATGGCTAGGACTGAAATGAACCTGGTAGAGCATCCCACACAAACGAATGCTCCACATGCGGGTTTCACATGCCACCAACTCCACATTCACAGGCAACTTCAGCGCCACAGCCGTTTTCAGATAGCCCTCAATGCAAAGGCTCTAGACGCAAATATTGGTGTGAGAGCTAATTCAATCAAGGAAACACTGCATGTTGGTGAAGGGCATATTGAAGAAGGATCAGCAGAGTGGTTCTTGTGGGAGAACAACTCCATTTGGCTCACTAACTTCACACACCATCAGGCTTCCAAGCAGCTCTCAAGGAAACTCAGTTTTCACACTCTATGCTTAGTGCCCTTTGTATGGCTAGGACTGAAATGAACCAGGTAGAGCATCCCACACAAACGAATGCTCCACATGCGGGTTTCACATGCCACCAACTCCACATTCACAGGCAACTTCAGCGCCACAGCCGTTTTCAGATAGCCCTCAATGCAAAGGCTCTAGACACAAATATTGGTGTGAGAGCTAATTCAATCAAGGAAACACTGCATGTTGGTGAAGGGCATATTGAAGAAGGATCAGCAGAGTGGTTCTTGTGGGAGAACAACTCCATTTGGCTCACTAACTTCACACACCATCAGGCTTCCAAGCAGCTCTCAAGGAAACTCAGTTTTCACACTCTATGCTTAGTGCCCTTTGAGTGCCTAGGACTGAAATGAACCTGGTAGAGCATCCCACACAAACGAATGCTCCACATGCGGGTTTCACATGCCACCAACTCCACATTCACAGGCAACTTCAGCGCCACAGCCGTTTTCAGATAGCCCTCAATGCAAAGGCTCTAGACGCAAATATTGGTGTGAGAGCTAATTCAATCAAGGAAACACTGCATGTTGGTGAAGGGCATATTGAAGAAGGATCAGCCGAGTGGTTCTTGTGGGAGAACAACTCCATTTGGCTCACTAACTTCACACACCATCAGGCTTCCAAGCAGCTCTCAAGGAAACTCAGTTTTCACACTCTATGCTTAGTGCCCTTTGACTGCATTATCTAGGAATGAACCTGGTAGAGCATCCCACATAAACGAATGCTCCACATGCGGGTTTCACATGCCACCAACTCCACATTCACAGGCAACTTCAGCGCCACAGCCGTTTTCAGATAGCCCTCAATGCAAAGGCTCTAGACGCAAATATTGGTGTGAGAGCTAATTCAATCAAGGAAACACTGCATGTTGGTGAAGGGCATATTGAAGAAGGATCAGCCGAGTGGTTCTTGTGGGAGAACAACTCCATTTGGCTCACTAACTTCACACACCATCAGGCTTCCAAGCAGCTCTCAAGGAAACTCAGTTTTCACACTCTATGCTTAGTGCCCTTTGAGTGCATTATCTAGGAATGAACCTGGTAGAGCATCGCACACAAACGAATGCTGCACATGCGGGTTTCACATGCCACCAACTCCACATTCACAGGCAACTTCAGCGCCACAGCCGTTTTCAGATAGCCCTCAATGCAAAGGCTCTAGACGCAAATATTGGTGTGAGAGCTAATTCAATCAAGGAAACACTGCATGTTGGTGAAGGGCATATTGAAGAAGGATCAGCAGAGTGGTTCTTGTGGGAGAACAACTCCATTTGGCTCACTAACTTCACACACCATCAGGCTTCCAAGCAGCTCTCAAGGAAACTCAGTTTTCACACTCTATGCTTAGTGCCCTTTGTATGGCTAGGACTGAAATGAACCAGGTAGAGCATCCCACACAAACGAATGCTCCACATGCGGGTTTCACATGCCACCAACTCCACATTCACAGGCAACTTCAGCGCCACAGCCGTTTTCAGATAGCCCTCAATGCAAAGGCTCTAGACGCAAATATTGGTGTGAGAGCTAATTCAATCAAGGAAACACTGCATGTTGGTGAAGGGCATATTGAAGAAGGATCAGCAGAGTGGTTCTTGTGGGAGAACAACTCCATTTGGCTCACTAACTTCACACACCATCAGGCTTCCAAGCAGCTCTCAAGGAAACTCAGTTTTCACACTCTATGCTTAGTGCCCTTTGTATGGCTAGGACTGAAATGAACCTGGTAGAGCATCCCACACAAACGAATGCTCCACATGCGGGTTTCACATGCCACCAACTCCACATTCACAGGCAACTTCAGCGCCACAGCCGTTTTCAGATAGCCCTCAATGCAAAGGCTCTAGACGCAAATATTGGTGTGAGAGCTAATTCAATCAAGGAAACACTGCATGTTGGTGAAGGGCATATTGAAGAAGGATCAGCCGAGTGGTTCTTGTGGGAGAACAACTCCATTTGGCTCACTAACTTCACACACCATCAGGCTTCCAAGCAGCTCTCAAGGAAACTCAGTTTTCACACTCTATGCTTAGTGCCCTTTGAGTGCATTATCTAGGAATGAACCTGGTAGAGCATCCCACACAAACGAATGCTCCACATGCGGGTTTCACATGCCACCAACTCCACACTCACAGGCAACTTCAGCGCCACAGCCTTTTTCGGATAGCCCTCAATGCAAAGGCTCTAGACGCAAATATTGGTGTGAGAGCTAATTCAATCAAGGAAACACTGCATGTTGGTGAAGCGCATATTGAAGAAGGATCAGCCGAGTGGTTCTTGTGGGAGAACAACTCCATTTGGCTCACTAACTTCACACACCATCAGGCTTCCAAGCAGCTCTCAAGGAAACTCAGTTTTCACACTCTATGCTTAGTGCCCTTTGAGTGCATTATCTGGGAATGAACCTGGTAGAGCATCCCACACAAACGAATGCTCCACATGCGGGTTTCACATGCCACCAACTCCACATTCACAGGCAACTTCAGCGCCACAGCCGTTTTCAGATAGCCCTCAATGCAAAGGCTCTAGACGCAAATATTGGTGTGAGAGCTAATTCAATCAAGGAAACACTGCATGTTGGTGAAGGGCATATTGAAGAAGGATCAGCCGAGTGGTTCTTGTGGGAGAACAACTCCATTTGGCTCACTAACTTCACACACCATCAGGCTTCCAAGCAGCTCTCAAGGAAACTCAGTTTTCACACTCTATGCTTAGTGCCCTTTGTATGGCTAGGACTGAAATGAACCTGGTAGAGCATCCCACACAAATGAATGCTCCACATACGGGTTTCACATGCCACCAACTCCACATTCACAGGCAACTTCAGCGCCACAGCCGTTTTCAGATAGCCCTCAATGCAAAGGCTCTAGACGCAAATATTGGTGTGAGAGCTAATTCAATCAAGGAAACACTGCATGTTGGTGAAGGGCATATTGAAGAAGGATCAGCCGAGTGGTTCTTGTGGGAGAACAACTCCATTTGGCTCACTAACTTCACACACCATCAGGCTTCCAAGCAGCTCTCAAGGAAACTCAGTTTTCACACTCTATGCTTAGTGCCCTTTGTATGGCTAGGACTGAAATGAACCAGGTAGAGCATCCCACACAAACGAATGCTCCACATGCGGGTTTCACATGCCACCAACTCCACATTCACAGGCAACTTCAGCGCCACAGCCGTTTTCAAGTAGCCCTCAAAGCAAAGGCTCTAGACGCAAATATTGGTGTGAGAGCTAATTCAATCAAGGAAACACTGCATGTTGGTGAAGGGCATATTGAAGAAGGATCAGCAGAGTGGTTCTTGTGGGAGAACAACTCCATTTGGCTCACTAACTTCACACACCATCAGGCTTCCAAGCAGCTCTCAAGGAAACTCAGTTTTCACACTCTATGCTTAGTGCCCTTTGAGTGCCTAGGACTGAAATGAACCTGGTAGAGCATCCCACACAAACGAATGCTCCACATGCGGGTTTCACATGCCACCAACTCCACATTCACAGGCAACTTCAGCGCCACAGCCGTTTTCAGATAGCCCTCAATGCAAAGGCTCTAGACGCAAATATTGGTGTGAGAGCTAATTCAATCAAGGAAACACTGCATGTTGGTGAAGGGCATATTGAAGAAGGATCAGCCGAGTGGTTCTTGTGGGAGAACAACTCCATTTGGCTCACTAACTTCACACACCATCAGGCTTCCAAGCAGCTCTCAAGGAAACTCAGTTTTCACACTCTATGCTTAGTGCCCTTTGACTGCATTATCTAGGAATGAACCTGGTAGAGCATCCCAAATAAACGAATGCTCCACATGCGGGTTTCACATGCCACCAACTCCACATTCACAGGCAACTTCAGCGCCACAGCCGTTTTCAGATAGCCCTCAATGCAAAGGCTCTAGACGCAAATATTGGTGTGAGAGCTAATTCAATCAAGGAAACACTGCATGTTGGTGAAGGGCATATTGAAGAAGGATCAGCCGAGTGGTTCTTGTGGGAGAACAACTCCATTTGGCTCACTAACTTCACACACCATCAGGCTTCCAAGCAGCTCTCAAGGAAACTCAGTTTTCACACTCTATGCTTAGTGCCCTTTGAGTGCATTATCTAGGAATGAACCTTGTAGAGCATCGCACACAAACGAATGCTGCACATGCGGGTTTCACATGCCACCAACTCCACATTCACAGGCAACTTCAGCGCCACAGCCGTTTTCAGATAGCCCTCAATGCAAAGGCTCTAGACGCAAATATTGGTGTGAGAGCTAATTCAATCAAGGAAACACTGCATGTTGGTGAAGGGCATATTGAAGAAGGATCAGCAGAGTGGTTCTTGTGGGAGAACAACTCCATTTGGCTCACTAACTTCACACACCATCAGGCTTCCAAGCAGCTCTCAAGGAAACTCAGTTTTCACACTCTATGCTTAGTGCCCTTTGTATGGCTAGGACTGAAATGAACCAGGTAGAGCATCCCACACAAACGAATGCTCCACATGCGGGTTTCACATGCCACCAACTCCACATTCACAGGCAACTTCAGCGCCACAGCCGTTTTCAGATAGCCCTCAATGCAAAGGCTCTAGACGCAAATATTGGTGTGAGAGCTAATTCAATCAAGGAAACACTGCATGTTGGTGAAGGGCATATTGAAGAAGGATCAGCAGAGTGGTTCTTGTGGGAGAACAACTCCATTTGGCTCACTAACTTCACACACCATCAGGCTTCCAAGCAGCTCTCAAGGAAACTCAGTTTTCACACTCTATGCTTAGTGCCCTTTGTATGGCTAGGACTGAAATGAACCTGGTAGAGCATCCCACACAAACGAATGCTCCACATGCGGGTTTCACATGCCACCAACTCCACATTCACAGGCAACTTCAGCGCCACAGCCGTTTTCAGATAGCCCTCAATGCAAAGGCTCTAGACGCAAATATTGGTGTGAGAGCTAATTCAATCAAGGAAACACTGCATGTTGGTGAAGGGCATATTGAAGAAGGATCAGCCGAGTGGTTCTTGTGGGAGAACAACTCCATTTGGCTCACTAACTTCACACACCATCAGGCTTCCAAGCAGCTCTCAAGGAAACTCAGTTTTCACACTCTATGCTTAGTGCCCTTTGAGTGCATTATCTAGGAATGAACCTGGTAGAGCATCCCACACAAACGAATGCTCCACATGCGGGTTTCACATGCCACCAACTCCACACTCACAGGCAACTTCAGCGCCACAGCCTTTTTCGGATAGCCCTCAATGCAAAGGCTCTAGACGCAAATATTGGTGTGAGAGCTAATTCAATCAAGGAAACACTGCATGTTGGTGAAGCGCATATTGAAGAAGGATCAGCCGAGTGGTTCTTGTGGGAGAACAACTCCATTTGGCTCACTAACTTCACACACCATCAGGCTTCCAAGCAGCTCTCAAGGAAACTCAGTTTTCACACTCTATGCTTAGTGCCCTTTGAGTGCATTATCTGGGAATGAACCTGGTAGAGCATCCCACACAAACGAATGCTCCACATGCGGGTTTCACATGCCACCAACTCCACATTCACAGGCAACTTCAGCGCCACAGCCGTTTTCAGATAGCCCTCAATGCAAAGGCTCTAGACGCAAATATTGGTGTGAGAGCTAATTCAATCAAGGAAACACTGCATGTTGGTGAAGGGCATATTGAAGAAGGATCAGCCGAGTGGTTCTTGTGGGAGAACAACTCCATTTGGCTCACTAACTTCACACACCATCAGGCTTCCAAGCAGCTCTCAAGGAAACTCAGTTTTCACACTCTATGCTTAGTGCCCTTTGTATGGCTAGGACTGAAATGAACCTGGTAGAGCATCCCACACAAATGAATGCTCCACATACGGGTTTCACATGCCACCAACTCCACATTCACAGGCAACTTCAGCGCCACAGCCGTTTTCAGATAGCCCTCAATGCAAAGGCTCTAGACGCAAATATTGGTGTGAGAGCTAATTCAATCAAGGAAACACTGCATGTTGGTGAAGGGCATATTGAAGAAGGATCAGCCGAGTGGTTCTTGTGGGAGAACAACTCCATTTGGCTCACTAACTTCACACACCATCAGGCTTCCAAGCAGCTCTCAAGGAAACTCAGTTTTCACACTCTATGCTTAGTGCCCTTTGTATGGCTAGGACTGAAATGAACCAGGTAGAGCATCCCACACAAACGAATGCTCCACATGCGGGTTTCACATGCCACCAACTCCACATTCACAGGCAACTTCAGCGCCACAGCCGTTTTCAAGTAGCCCTCAAAGCAAAGGCTCTAGACGCAAATATTGGTGTGAGAGCTAATTCAATCAAGGAAACACTGCATGTTGGTGAAGGGCATATTGAAGAAGGATCAGCAGAGTGGTTCTTGTGGGAGAACAACTCCATTTGGCTCACTAACTTCACACACCATCAGGCTTCCAAGCAGCTCTCAAGGAAACTCAGTTTTCACACTCTATGCTTAGTGCCCTTTGAGTGCATTATCTAGGAATGAACCTGGTAGAGCATCCCACACAAACGAATGCTCCACATGCGGGTTTCACATGCCACCAACTCCACATTCACAGGCAACTTCAGCGCCACAGCCGTTTTCAGATAGCCCTCAATGCAAAGGCTCTAGACGCAAATATTGGTGTGAGAGCTAATTCAATCAAGGAAACACTGCATGTTGGTGAAGGGCATATTGAAGAAGGATCAGCAGAGTGGTTCTTGTGGGAGAACAACTCCATTTGGCTCACTAACTTCACACACCATCAGGCTTCCAAGCAGCTCTCAAGGAAACTCAGTTTTCACACTCTATGCTTAGTGCCCTTTGACTGCATTACCTAGGAATGAACCTGGTAGAGCATCCCACACAAACGAATGCTCCACATGCGGGTTTCACATGCCACCAACTCCACATTCACAGGCAACTTCAGCGCCACAGCCGTTTTCAGATAGCCCTCAATGCAAAGGCTCTAGACGCAAATATTGGTGTGAGAGCTAATTCAATCAAGGAAACACTGCATGTTGGTGAAGGGCATATTGAAGAAGGATCAGCCGAGTGGTTCTTGTGGGAGAACAACTCCATTTGGCTCACTAACTTCACACACCATCAGGCTTCCAAGCAGCTCTCAAGGAAACTCAGTTTTCACACTCTATGCTTAGTGCCCTTTGAGTGCATTATCTAGGAATGAACCTGGTAGAGCATCCCACACAAACGAATGCTCCACATGCGGGTTTCACATGCCACCAACTCCACATTCACAGGCAACTTCACCGCCACAGCCGTTTTCAGATAACCCTCAATGCAAAGGCTCTAGATGCAAATATTGGTGTGAGAGCTAATTCAATCAAGGAAACACTGCATGTTGGTGAAGGGCATATTGAAGAAGGATCAGCCGAGTGGTTCTTGTGGGAGAACAACTCCATTTGGCTCACTAACTTCACACACCATCAGGCTTCCAAGCAGCTCTCAAGGAAACTCAGTTTTCACAATCTATGCTTAGTGCCCTTTGTATGGCTAGGACTGAAATGAACCTGGTAGAGCATCCCACACAAACGAATGCTCCACATGCGGGTTTCACATGCCACCAACTCCACATTCACAGGCAACTTCAGCGCCACAGCCGTTTTCAGATAGCCCTCAATGCAAAGGCTCTAGACGCAAATATTGGTGTGAGAGCTAATTCAATCAAGGAAACACTGCATGTTGGTGAAGGGCATATTGAAGAAGGATCAGCAGAGTGGTTCTTGTGGGAGAACAACTCCATTTGGCTCACTAACTTCACACACCATCAGGCTTCCAAGCAGCTCTCAAGGAAACTCAGTTTTCACACTCTATGCTTAGTGCCCTTTGTATGGCTAGGACTGCAATGAACCAGGTAGAGCATCCCACACAAACGAATGCTCCACATGCGGGTTTCACATGCCACCAACTCCACATTCACAGGCAACTTCAGTGCCACAGCCGTTTTCAGATAGCCCTCAATGCAAAGGCTCTAGACGCAAATATTGGTGTGAGAGCTAATTCAATCAAGGAAACACTGCATGTTGGTGAAGGGCATATTGAAGAAGGATCAGCAGAGTGGTTCTTGTGGGAGAACAACTCCATTTGGCTCACTAACTTCACACACCATCAGGCTTCCAAGCAGCTCTCAAGGAAACTCAGTTTTCACACTCTATGCTTAGTTCCCTTTGTATGGCTAGGACTGAAATGAACCTGGTAGAGCATCCCACACAAACGAATGCTCCACATGCGGGTTTCACATGCCACCAACTCCACATTCACAGGCAACTTCAGCGCCACAGCCGTTTTCAGATAGCCCTCAATGCAAAGGCTCTAGACGCCAATATTGGTGTGAGAGCTAATTCAATCAAGGAAACACTGCATGTTGGTGAAGGGCATATTGAAGAAGGATCAGCAGAGTGGTTCTTGTGGGAGAACAACTCCATTTGGCTCACTAACTTCACACACCATCAGGCTTCCAAGCAGCTCTCAAGGAAACTCAGTTTTCACACTCTATGCTTAGTGCCCTTTGAGTGCATTATCTAGGAATGAACCTGGTAGAGCATCCCACACAAACGAATGCTGCACATGCGGGTTTCAAATGCCACCAACTCCACACTCACAGGCAACTTCAGCGCCACAGCCTTTTTCGGATAGCCCTCAAAGCAAAGGCTCTAGACGCAAATATTGGTGTGAGAGCTAATTCAATCAAGGAAACACTGCATGTTGGTGAAGGGCATATTGAAGAAGGATCAGCCGAGTGGTTCTTGTGGGAGAACAACTCCATTTGGCTCACTAACTTCACACACCATCAGGCTTCCAAGCAGCTCTCAAGGAAACTCAGTTTTCACACTCTATGCTTAGTGCCCTTTGTATGGCTAGGACTGAAATGAACCTGGTAGAGCATCCCACACAAACGAATGCTCCACATACGGGTTTCACATGCCACCAACTCCACATTCACAGGCAACTTCAGCGCCACAGCCGTTTTCAGATAGCCCTCAATGCAAAGGCTCTAGACGCAAATATTGGTGTGAGAGCTAATTCAATCAAGGAAACACTGCATGTTGGTGAAGGGCATATTGAAGAAGGATCAGCCGAGTGGTTCTTGTGGGAGAACAACTCCATTTGGCTCACTAACTTCACACACCATCAGGCTTCCAAGCAGCTCTCAAGGAAACTCAGTTTTCACACTCTATGCTTAGTGCCCTTTGTATGGCTAGGACTGAAATGAACAAGGTAGAGCATCCCACACAAACGAATGCTCCACATGCGGGTTTCACATGCCACCAACTCCACATTCACAGGCAACTTCAGCGCCGCAGCCGTTTTCAAGTAGCCCTCAAAGCAAAGGCTCTAGACGCAAATATTGGTGTGAGAGCTAATTCAATCAAGGAAACACTGCATGTTGGTGAAGGGCATATTGAAGAAGGATCAGCAGAGTGGTTCTTGTGGGAGAACAACTCCATTTGGCTCACTAACTTCACACACCATCAGGCTTCCAAGCAGCTCTCAAGGAAACTCAGTTTTCACACTCTATGCTTAGTGCCCTTTGAGTGCATTATCTAGGAATGAACCTGGTAGAGCATCCCACACAAACGAATGCTCCACATGCGGGTTTCACATGCCACCAACTCCACATTCACAGGCAACTTCAGCGCCACAGCCGTTTTCAGATAGCCCTCAATGCAAAGGCTCTAGACGCAAATATTGGTGTGAGAGCTAATTCAATCAAGGAAACACTGCATGTTGTTGAAAGGCATATTGAAGAAGGATCAGCCGAGTGGTTCTTGTGGGAGAACAACTCCATTTGGCTCACTAACTTCACACACCATCAGGCTTCCAAGCAGCTCTCAAGGAAACTCAGTTTTCACACTCTATGCTTAGTGCCCTTTGAGTGCATTATCTAGGAATGAACCTGGTAGAGCATCCCACACAAACGAATGCTCCACATGCGGGTTTCACATGCCACCAACTCCACATTCACAGGCAACTTCAGCGCCACAGCCGTTTTCAGATAGCCCTCAATGCAAAGGCTCTAGACGCAAATATTGGTGTGAGAGCTAATTCAATCAAGGAAACACTGCATGTTGGTGAAGGGCATATTGAAGAAGGATCAGCCGAGTGGTTCTTGTGGGAGAACAACTCCATTTGGCTCACTAACTTCACACACCATCAGGCTTCCAAGCAGCTCTCAAGGAAACTCAGTTTTCACACTCTATGCTTAGTGCCCTTTGTATGGCTAGGACTGAAATGAACCAGGTAGAGCATCCCACACAAACGAATGCTCCACATGCGGGTTTCACATGCCACCAACTCCACATTCACAGGCAACTTCAGCGCCACAGCCGTTTTCAAGTAGCCCTCAAAGCAAAGGCTCTAGACGCAAATATTGGTGTGAGAGCTAATTCAATCAAGGAAACACTGCATGTTGGTGAAGGGCATATTGAAGAAGGATCAGCCGAGTGGTTCTTGTGGGAGAACAACTCCATTTGGCTCACTAACTTCACACACCATCAGGCTTCCAAGCAGCTCTCAAGGAAACTCAGTTTTCACACTCTATGCTTAGTGCCCTTTGAGTGCATTATCTAGGAATGAACCTGGTAGAGCATCCCACACAAACGAATGCTCCACATGCGGGTTTCACATGCCACCAACTCCACATTCACAGGCAACTTCAGCGCCACAGCCGTTTTCAGATAGCCCTCAATGCAAAGGCTCTAGATGCAAATATTGGTGTGAGAGCTAATTCAATCAAGGAAACACTGCATGTTGGTGAAGGGCATATTGAAGAAGGATCAGCAGAGTGGTTCTTGTGGGAGAACAACTCCATTTGGCTCACTAACTTCACACACCATCAGGCTTCCAAGCAGCTCTCAAGGAAACTCAGTTTTCACACTCTATGCTTAGTGCCCTTTGAGTGCATTATCTAGGAATGAACCTGGTAGAGCATCCCACACAAACGAATGCTCCACATGCGGGTTTCACATGCCACCAACTCCACATTCACAGGCAACTTCAGCGCCACAGCCGTTTTCAAGTAGCCCTCAAAGCAAAGGCTCTAGATGCAAATATTGGTGTGAGAGCTAATTCAATCAAGGAAACACTGCATGTTGGTGAAGGGCATATTGAAGAAGGATCAGCAGAGTGGTTCTTGTGGGAGAACAACTCCATTTGGCTCACTAACTTCACACACCATCAGGCTTCCAAGCAGCTCTCAAGGAAACTCAGTTTTCACACTCTATGCTTAGTGCCCTTTGAGTGCATTATCTAGGAATGAACCTGGTAGAGCATCCCACACAAACGAATGCTCCACATGCGGGTTTCACATGCCACCAACTCCACATTCACAGGCAACTTCAGCGCCACAGCCGTTTTCAAGTAGCCCTCAAAGCAAAGGCTCTAGATGCAAATATTGGTGTGAGAGCTAATTCAATCAAGGAAACACTGCATGTTGGTGAAGGGCATATTGAAGAAGGATCAGCAGAGTGGTTCTTGTGGGAGAACAACTCCATTTGGCTCACTAACTTCACACACCATCAGGCTTCCAAGCAGCTCTCAAGGAAACTCAGTTTTCACACTCTATGCTTACTGCCCTTTGAGTGCATTATCTAGGAATGAACCTGGTAGAGCATCCCACACAAACGAATGCTCCACATGCGGGTTTCACATGCCACCAACTCCACATTCACAGGCAACTTCAGCGCCACAGCCGTTTTCAGATAGCCCTCAATGCAAAGGCTCTAGATGCAAATATTGGTGTGAGAGCTAATTCAATCAAGGAAACACTGCATGTTGGTGAAGGGCATATTGAAGAAGGATCAGCCGAGTGGTTCTTGTGGGAGAACAACTCCATTTGGCTCACTAACTTCACACACCATCAGGCTTCCAAGCAGCTCTCAAGGAAACTCAGTTTTCACACTCTATGTTTAGTGCCCTTTGAGTGCATTATCTAGGAATGAACCTGGTAGAGCATCCCACACAAACGAATGCTCCACATGCGGGTTTCACATGCCACCAACTCCACATTCACAGGCAACTTCAGCGCCACAGCCGTTTTCAGATAGCCCTCAATGCAAAGGCTCTAGACGCAAATATTGGTGTGAGAGCTAATTCAATCAAGGAAACACTGCATGTTGTTGAAAGGCATATTGAAGAAGGATCAGCCGAGTGGTTCTTGTGGGAGAACAACTCCATTTGGCTCACTAACTTCACACACCATCAGGCTTCCAAGCAGCTCTCAAGGAAACTCAGTTTTCACACTCTATGCTTAGTGCCCTTTGTATGGCTAGGACTGAAATGAACCTGGTAGAGCATCCCACACAAACGAATGCTCCACATACGGGTTTCACATGCCACCAACTCCACATTCACAGGCAACTTCAGCGCCACAGCCGTTTTCAGATAGCCCTCAATGCAAAGGCTCTAGACGCAAATATTGGTGTGAGAGCTAATTCAATCAAGGAAACACTGCATGTTGGTGAAGGGCATATTGAAGAAGGATCAGCCGAGTGGTTCTTGTGGGAGAACAACTCCATTTGGCTCACTAACTTCACACACCATCAGGCTTCCAAGCAGCTCTCAAGGAAACTCAGTTTTCACACTCTATGCTTAGTGCCCTTTGTATGGCTAGGACTGAAATGAACCAGGTAGAGCATCCCACACAAACGAATGCTCCACATGCGGGTTTCACATGCCACCAACTCCACATTCACAGGCAACTTCAGCGCCGCAGCCGTTTTCAAGTAGCCCTCAAAGCAAAGGCTCTAGACGCAAATATTGGTGTGAGAGCTAATTCAATCAAGGGAACACTGCATGTTGGTGAAGGGCATATTGAAGAAGGATCAGCAGAGTGGTTCTTGTGGGAGAACAACTCCATTTGGCTCACTAACTTCACACACCATCAGGCTTCCAAGCAGCTCTCAAGGAAACTCAGTTTTCACACTCTATGCTTAGTGCCCTTTGAGTGCATTATCTAGGAATGAACCTGGTAGAGCATCCCACACAAACGAATGCTCCACATGCGGGTTTCACATGCCACCAACTCCTCATTCACAGGCAACTTCAGCGCCACAGCCGTTTTCAGATAGCCCTCAATGCAAAGGCTCTAGATGCAAATATTGGTGTGAGAGCTAATTCAATCAAGGAAACACTGCATGTTGGTGAAGGGCATATTGAAGAAGGATCAGCCGAGTGGTTCTTGTGGGAGAACAACTCCATTTGGCTCACTAACTTCACACACCATCAGGCTTCCAAGCAGCTCTCAAGGAAACTCAGTTTTCACACTCTATGTTTAGTGCCCTTTGAGTGCATTATCTAGGAATGAACCTGGTAGAGCATCCCACACAAACGAATGCTCCACATGCGGGTTTCACATGCCACCAACTCCACATTCACAGGCAACGTCAGCGCCACAGCCGTTTTCAGATAGCCCTCAATGCAAAGGCTCTAGACGCAAATATTGGTGTGAGAGCTAATTCAATCAAGGAAACACTGCATGTTGGTGAAGGGCATATTGAAGAAGGATCAGCCGAGTGGTTCTTGTTGGAGAACAACTCCATTTGGCTCACTAACTTCACACACCATCAGGCTTCCAAGCAGCTCTCAAGGAAACTCAGTTTTCACACTCTAGGTTTAGTGCCCTTTGATTGCATTATCTAGGAATGAACCTGGTAGAGCATGCCACACAAACGAATGCTCCACATGCGGTTTTCACATGCCACCAACTCCACATTCACAGGCAACTTCAGCGCCACAGCCGTTTTCAGATAGCCCTCAATGCAAAGGCTCTAGACGCAAATATTGGTGTGAGAGCTAATTCAATCAAGGAAACACTGCATGTTGGTGAAGGGCATATTGAAGAAGGATCAGCCGAGTGGTTCTTGTGGGAGAACAACTCCATTTGGCTCACTAACTTCACACACCATCAGGCTTCCAAGCAGCTCTCAAGGAAACTCAGCTTTCACACTCTATGCTTAGTGCCGTTTGAGTGCATTATCTAGGAATGAACCTGGTAGAGCATCGCACACAAACGAATGCTGCACATGCGGGTTTCACATGCCACCAACTCCACATTCTCAGGCAACTCAACACCACAGCCGTTTTCAGATAGCCCTCAATGCAAAGGCTCTAGACGCAAATATTGGTGTGAGAGCTAATTCAATCAAGGAAACACTGCATGTTGGTTGGTGAAGGGCATATTGAAGAAGGATCAGCCGAGTGGTTCTTGTGGGAGAACAACTCCATTTGGCTCACTAACTTCACACACCATCAGGCTTCCAAGCAGCTCTCAAGGAAACTCAGTTTTCACACTCTATGCTTAGTGCCCTTTGAGTGCATTATCTAGGAATGAACCTGGTAGAGCATCCCACACAAACGAATGCTCCACATGCGGGTTTCACATGCCACCAACTCCACATTCTCAGGCAACTTCAGCGCCACAGCCGTTTTCAGATAGCCCTCAATGCAAAGGCTCTAGACGCAAATATTGGTGTGAGAGCTAATTCAATCAAGGAAACAATGCATGTTGGTGAAGGGCATATTGAAGAAGGATCAGCCGAGTGGTTCTTGTGGGAGAACAACTCCATTTGGCTCACTAACTTCACACACCATCAGGCTTCCAAGCAGCTCTCAAGGAAACTCAGTTTTCACACTCTAAGCTTAGTGCCCTTTGTATGCCTAGGAATGAAATGAACCTGGTAGAGCATCCCACACAAACGAATGCTCCACATGCGGGTTTCACATGCCACCAACTCCACATTCACAGGCAACTTCAGCGCCACAGCCGTTTTCAGATAGCCCTCAATGCAAAGGCTCTAGACGCAAATATTGGTGTGAGAGCTAATTCAATCAAGGGAACACTGCATGTTGGTGAAGGGCATATTGAAGAAGGATCAGCAGAGTGGTTCTTGTGGGAGAACAACTCCATTTGGCTCACTAACTTCACACACCATCAGGCTTCCAAGCAGCTCTCAAGGAAACTCAGTTTTCACACTCTATGCTTAGTGCCCTTTGAGTGCATTATCTAGGAATGAACCTGGTAGAGCATCCCACACAAACGAATGCTCCACATGCGGGTTTCACATGCCACCAACTCCTCATTCACAGGCAACTTCAGCGCCACAGCCGTTTTCAGATAGCCCTCAATGCAAAGGCTCTAGATGCAAATATTGGTGTGAGAGCTAATTCAATCAAGGAAACACTGCATGTTGGTGAAGGGCATATTGAAGAAGGATCAGCCGAGTGGTTCTTGTGGGAGAACAACTCCATTTGGCTCACTAACTTCACACACCATCAGGCTTCCAAGCAGCTCTCAAGGAAACTCAGTTTTCACACTCTATGTTTAGTGCCCTTTGAGTGCATTATCTAGGAATGAACCTGGTAGAGCATCCCACACAAACGAATGCTCCACATGCGGGTTTCACATGCCACCAACTCCACATTCACAGGCAACGTCAGCGCCACAGCCGTTTTCAGATAGCCCTCAATGCAAAGGCTCTAGACGCAAATATTGGTGTGAGAGCTAATTCAATCAAGGAAACACTGCATGTTGGTGAAGGGCATATTGAAGAAGGATCAGCCGAGTGGTTCTTGTTGGAGAACAACTCCATTTGGCTCACTAACTTCACACACCATCAGGCTTCCAAGCAGCTCTCAAGGAAACTCAGTTTTCACACTCTAGGTTTAGTGCCCTTTGATTGCATTATCTAGGAATGAACCTGGTAGAGCATGCCACACAAACGAATGCTCCACATGCGGTTTTCACATGCCACCAACTCCACATTCACAGGCAACTTCAGCGCCACAGCCGTTTTCAGATAGCCCTCAATGCAAAGGCTCTAGACGCAAATATTGGTGTGAGAGCTAATTCAATCAAGGAAACACTGCATGTTGGTGAAGGGCATATTGAAGAAGGATCAGCCGAGTGGTTCTTGTGGGAGAACAACTCCATTTGGCTCACTAACTTCACACACCATCAGGCTTCCAAGCAGCTCTCAAGGAAACTCAGCTTTCACACTCTATGCTTAGTGCCGTTTGAGTGCATTATCTAGGAATGAACCTGGTAGAGCATCGCACACAAACGAATGCTGCACATGCGGGTTTCACATGCCACCAACTCCACATTCTCAGGCAACTCAACACCACAGCCGTTTTCAGATAGCCCTCAATGCAAAGGCTCTAGACGCAAATATTGGTGTGAGAGCTAATTCAATCAAGGAAACACTGCATGTTGGTTGGTGAAGGGCATATTGAAGAAGGATCAGCCGAGTGGTTCTTGTGGGAGAACAACTCCATTTGGCTCACTAACTTCACACACCATCAGGCTTCCAAGCAGCTCTCAAGGAAACTCAGTTTTCACACTCTATGCTTAGTGCCCTTTGAGTGCATTATCTAGGAATGAACCTGGTAGAGCATCCCACACAAACGAATGCTCCACATGCGGGTTTCACATGCCACCAACTCCACATTCTCAGGCAACTTCAGCGCCACAGCCGTTTTCAGATAGCCCTCAATGCAAAGGCTCTAGACGCAAATATTGGTGTGAGAGCTAATTCAATCAAGGAAACAATGCATGTTGGTGAAGGGCATATTGAAGAAGGATCAGCCGAGTGGTTCTTGTGGGAGAACAACTCCATTTGGCTCACTAACTTCACACACCATCAGGCTTCCAAGCAGCTCTCAAGGAAACTCAGTTTTCACACTCTAAGCTTAGTGCCCTTTGTATGCCTAGGAATGAAATGAACCTGGTAGAGCATCCCACACAAACGAATGCTCCACATGCGGGTTTCACATGCCACCAACTCCACATTCACAGGCAACTTCAGCGCCACAGCCGTTTTCAGATAGCCCTCAATGCAAAGGCTCTAGACGCAAATATTTGTGTGAGAGCTAATTCAATCAAGGAAACACTGCATGTTGGTGAAGGGCATATTGAAGAAGGATCAGCCGAGTGGTTCTTGTGGGAGAACAACTCCATTTGGCTCACTAACTTCACACACCATCAGGCTTCCAAGCAGCTCTCAAGGAAACTCAGTTTTCACACTCTATGCTTAGTGCCCTTTGAGTGCATTATCTAGGAATGAACCTGGTAGAGCATCCCACACAAACGAATGCTCCACATGCGGGTTTCACATGGCACCAACTCCACATTCACAGGCAACTTCAGCGCCACAGCCGTTTTCAGATAGCCCTCAATGCAAAGGCTCTAGACGCAAATATTGGTGTGAGAGCTAATTCAATCAAGGAAACACTGCATGTTGTTGAAAGGCATATTGAAGAAGGATCAGCCGAGTGGTTCTTGTGGGAGAACAACTCCATTTGGCTCACTAACTTCACACACCATCAGGCTTCCAAGCAGCTCTCAAGGAAACTCAGTTTTCACACTCTATGCTTAGTGCCCTTTGAGTGCATTATCTAGGAATGAACCTGGTAGAGCATCCCACAAAAACGAATGCTCCACATGCGGGTTTCACATGCCACCAACTCCACATTCACAGGCAACTTCAGCGCCACAGCCGTTTTCAGATAGCCCTCAATGCAAAGGCTCTAGACGCAAATATTGGTGTGAGAGCTAATTCAATCAAGGAAACACTGCATGTTGGTGAAGGGCATATTGAAGAAGGATCAGCCGAGTGGTTCTTGTGGGAGAACAACTCCATTTGGCTCACTAACTTCACACACCATCAGGCTTCCAAGCAGCTCTCAAGGAAACTCAGTTTTCACACTCTATGCTTAGTGCCCTTTGAGTGCATTATCTAGGAATGAACCTGGTAGAGCATCCCACACAAACGAATGCTCCACATGCGGTTTTCACATGCCAGCAACTCCAGATTCACAGGCAACTTCAGCGCCACAGCCGTTTTCAGATAGCCCTCAATGCAAAGGCTCTAGACGCAAATATTGGTGTGAGAGCTAATTCAATCAAGGAAACACTGCATGTTGGTGAAGGGCATATTGAAGAAGGATCAGCCGAGTGGTTCTTGTGGGAGAACAACTCCATTTGGCTCACTAACTTCACACACCATCAGGCTTCCAAGCAGCTCTCAAGGAAACTCAGTTTTCACACTCTATGCTTAGTGCCGTTTGAGTGCATTATCTAGGAATGAACCTGGTAGAGCATCGCACACAAACGAATGCTGCACATGCGGGTTTCACATGCCACCAACTCCACATTCTCAGGCAACTCAACACCACAGCCGTTTTCAGATAGCCCTCAATGCAAAGGCTCTAGACGCAAATATTGGTGTGAGAGCTAATTCAATCAAGGAAACACTGCATGTTGGTTGGTGAAGGGCATATTGAAGAAGGATCAGCCGAGTGGTTCTTGTGGGAGAACAACTCCATTTGGCTCACTAACTTCACACACCATCAGGCTTCCAAGCAGCTCTCAAGGAAACTCAGTTTTCACACTCTATGCTTAGTGCCCTTTGAGTGCATTATCTAGGAATGAACCTGGTAGAGCATCCCACACAAACGAATGCTCCACATGCGGGTTTCACATGCCACCAACTCCACATTCTCAGGCAACTTCAGCGCCACAGCCGTTTTCAGATAGCCCTCAATGCAAAGGCTCTAGACGCAAATATTGGTGTGAGAGCTAATTCAATCAAGGAAACAATGCATGTTGGTGAAGGGCATATTGAAGAAGGATCAGCCGAGTGGTTCTTGTGGGAGAACAACTCCATTTGGCTCACTAACTTCACACACCATCAGGCTTCCAAGCAGCTCTCAAGGAAACTCAGTTTTCACACTCTAAGCTTAGTGCCCTTTGTATGCCTAGGAATGAAATGAACCTGGTAGAGCATCCCACACAAACGAATGCTCCACATGCGGGTTTCACATGCCACCAACTCCACATTCACAGGCAACTTCAGCGCCACAGCCGTTTTCAGATAGCCCTCAATGCAAAGGCTCTAGACGCAAATATTTGTGTGAGAGCTAATTCAATCAAGGAAACACTGCATGTTGGTGAAGGGCATATTGAAGAAGGATCAGCCGAGTGGTTCTTGTGGGAGAACAACTCCATTTGGCTCACTAACTTCACACACCATCAGGCTTCCAAGCAGCTCTCAAGGAAACTCAGTTTTCACACTCTATGCTTAGTGCCCTTTGAGTGCATTATCTAGGAATGAACCTGGTAGAGCATCCCACACAAACGAATGCTCCACATGCGGGTTTCACATGCCACCAACTCCACATTCACAGGCAACTTCAGCGCCACAGCCGTTTTCAGATAGCCCTCAATGCAAAGGCTCTAGACGCAAATATTGGTGTGAGAGCTAATTCAATCAAGGAAACACTGCATGTTGTTGAAAGGCATATTGAAGAAGGATCAGCCGAGTGGTTCTTGTGGGAGAACAACTCCATTTGGCTCACTAACTTCACACACCATCAGGCTTCCAAGCAGCTCTCAAGGAAACTCAGTTTTCACACTCTATGCTTAGTGCCCTTTGAGTGCATTATCTAGGAATGAACCTGGTAGAGCATCCCACAAAAACGAATGCTCCACATGCGGGTTTCACATGCCACCAACTCCACATTCACAGGCAACTTCAGCGCCACAGCCGTTTTCAGATAGCCCTCAATGCAAAGGCTCTAGACGCAAATATTGGTGTGAGAGCTAATTCAATCAAGGAAACACTGCATGTTGGTGAAGGGCATATTGAAGAAGGATCAGCCGAGTGGTTCTTGTGGGAGAACAACTCCATTTGGCTCACTAACTTCACACACCATCAGGCTTCCAAGCAGCTCTCAAGGAAACTCAGTTTTCACACTCTATGCTTAGTGCCCTTTGAGTGCATTATCTAGGAATGAACCTGGTAGAGCATCCCACACAAACGAATGCTCCACATGCGGTTTTCACATGCCACCAACTCCACATTCACAGGCAACTTCAGCGCCACAGCCGTTTTCAGATAGCCCTCAATGCAAAGGCTCTAGACGCAAATATTGGTGTGAGAGCTAATTCAATCAAGGAAACACTGCATGTTGGTGAAGGGCATATTGAAGAAGGATCAGCCGAGTGGTTCTTGTGGGAGAACAACTCCATTTGGCTCACTAACTTCACACACCATCAGGCTTCCAAGCAGCTCTCAAGGAAACTCAGTTTTCACACTCTATGCTTAGTGCCGTTTGAGTGCATTATCTAGGAATGAACCTGGTAGAGCATCGCACACAAACGAATGCTGCACATGCGGGTTTCACATGCCACCAACTCCACATTCTCAGGCAACTCAACACCACAGCCGTTTTCAGATAGCCCTCAATGCAAAGGCTCTAGACGCAAATATTGGTGTGAGAGCTAATTCAATCAAGGAAACACTGCATGTTGGTTGGTGAAGGGCATATTGAAGAAGGATCAGCCGAGTGGTTCTTGTGGGAGAACAACTCCATTTGGCTCACTAACTTCACACACCATCAGGCTTCCAAGCAGCTCTCAAGGAAACTCAGTTTTCACACTCTATGCTTAGTGCCCTTTGAGTGCATTATCTAGGAATGAACCTGGTAGAGCATCCCACACAAACGAATGCTCCACATGCGGGTTTCACATGCCACCAACTCCACATTCTCAGGCAACTTCAGCGCCACAGCCGTTTTCAGATAGCCCTCAATGCAAAGGCTCTAGACGCAAATATTGGTGTGAGAGCTAATTCAATCAAGGAAACAATGCATGTTGGTGAAGGGCATATTGAAGAAGGATCAGCCGAGTGGTTCTTGTGGGAGAACAACTCCATTTGGCTCACTAACTTCACACACCATCAGGCTTCCAAGCAGCTCTCAAGGAAACTCAGTTTTCACACTCTAAGCTTAGTGCCCTTTGTATGCCTAGGAATGAAATGAACCTGGTAGAGCATCCCACACAAACGAATGCTCCACATGCGGGTTTCACATGCCACCAACTCCACATTCACAGGCAACTTCAGCGCCACAGCCGTTTTCAGATAGCCCTCAATGCAAAGGCTCTAGACGCAAATATTTGTGTGAGAGCTAATTCAATCAAGGAAACACTGCATGTTGGTGAAGGGCATATTGAAGAAGGATCAGCCGAGTGGTTCTTGTGGGAGAACAACTCCATTTGGCTCACTAACTTCACACACCATCAGGCTTCCAAGCAGCTCTCAAGGAAACTCAGTTTTCACACTCTATGCTTAGTGCCCTTTGAGTGCATTATCTAGGAATGAACCTGGTAGAGCATCCCACACAAACGAATGCTCCACATGCGGGTTTCACATGCCACCAACTCCACATTCACAGGCAACTTCAGCGCCACAGCCGTTTTCAGATAGCCCTCAATGCAAAGGCTCTAGACGCAAATATTGGTGTGAGAGCTAATTCAATCAAGGAAACACTGCATGTTGTTGAAAGGCATATTGAAGAAGGATCAGCCGAGTGGTTCTTGTGGGAGAACAACTCCATTTGGCTCACTAACTTCACACACCATCAGGCTTCCAAGCAGCTCTCAAGGAAACTCAGTTTTCACACTCTATGCTTAGTGCCCTTTGAGTGCATTATCTAGGAATGAACCTGGTAGAGCATCCCACAAAAACGAATGCTCCACATGCGGGTTTCACATGCCACCAACTCCACATTCACAGGCAACTTCAGCGCCACAGCCGTTTTCAGATAGCCCTCAATGCAAAGGCTCTAGACGCAAATATTGGTGTGAGAGCTAATTCAATCAAGGAAACACTGCATGTTGGTGAAGGGCATATTGAAGAAGGATCAGCCGAGTGGTTCTTGTGGGAGAACAACTCCATTTGGCTCACTAACTTCACACACCATCAGGCTTCCAAGCAGCTCTCAAGGAAACTCAGTTTTCACACTCTATGCTTAGTGCCCTTTGAGTGCATTATCTAGGAATGAACCTGGTAGAGCATCCCACACAAACGAATGCTCCACATGCGGGTTTCACATGCCACCAACTCCACATTCACAGGCAACTTCAGCGCCACAGCCGTTTTCAGATAGCCCTCAATGCAAAGGCTCTAGACGCAAATATTGGTGTGAGAGCTAATTCAATCAAGGAAACAATGCATGTTGGTGAAGGGCATATTGAAGAAGGATCAGCAGAGTGGTTCTTGTGGGAGAACAACTCCATTTGGCTCACTAACTTCACACACCATCAGGCTTCCAAGCAGCTCTCAAGGAAACTCAGTTTTCACACTCTAAGCTTAGTGCCCTTTGTATGCCTAGGAATGAAATGAACCTGGTAGAGCATCCCACACAAACGAATGCTCCACATGCGGGTTTCACATGCCACCAACTCCACATTCACAGGCAACTTCAGCACCACAGCCGTTTTCAGATAGCCCTCAATGCAAAGGCTCTAGACGCAAATATTGGTGTGAGAGCTAATTCAATCAAGGAAACACTGCATGTTGGTGAAGGGCATATTGAAGAAGGATCAGCCGAGTGGTTCTTGTGGGAGAACAACTCCATTTGGCTCACTAACTTCACACACCATCAGGCTTCCAAGCAGCTCTCAAGGAAACTCAGTTTTCACACTCTATGCTTAGTGCCCTTTGAGTGCATTATCTAGGAATGAACCAGGTAGAGCATCCCACACAAACGAATGCTCCACATGCGGGTTTCACATGGCACCAACTCCACATTCACAGGCAACTTCAGCGCCACAGCCGTTTTCAGATAGCCCTCAATGCAAAGGCTCTAGACGCAAATATTGGTGTGAGAGCTAATTCAATCAAGGAAACACTGCATGTTGGTGAAGGGCATATTGAAGAAGGATCAGCCGAGTGGTTCTTGTGGGAGAACAACTCCATTTGGCTCACTAACTTCACACACCATCAGGCTTCCAAGCAGCTCTCAAGGAAACTCAGTTTTCACACTCTATGCTTAGTGCCCTTTGAGTGCATTATCTAGGAATGAACCTGGTAGAGCATCCCACACAAACGAATGCTCCACATGCGGGTTTCACATGCCACCAACTCCACATTCACAGGCAACTTCAGCGCAACAGCCGTTTTCAGATAGCCCTCAATGCAAAGGCTCTAGACGCAAATATTGGTGTGAGAGCTAATTCAATCAAGGAAACACTGCATGTTGGTGAAGGGCATATTGAAGAAGGATCAGCCGAGTGGTTCTTGTGGGAGAACAACTCCATTTGGCTCACTAACTTCACACACCATCAGGCTTCCAAGCAGCTCTCGAGGAAACTCAGTTTTCACACTCTATGCTTAGTGCCCATTGAGTGCCTAGGACTGAAATGAAGATTTGTGAGCATCCCACACAAACGAATGCTCCACATGCGGGTTTCACATGCCACCAACTCCACATTCACAGGCAACTTCAGCGCCACAGCCGTTTTCAGATAGCCCTCAATGCAAAGGCTCTAGACGCAAATATTGGTGTGAGAGCTAATTCAATCAAGGAAACAATGCATGTTGGTGAAGGGCATATTGAAGAAGGATCAGCAGAGTGGTTCTTGTGGGAGAACAACTCCATTTGGCTCACTAACTTCACACACCATCAGGCTTCCAAGCAGCTCTCAAGGAAACTCTGTTTTCACACTCTATGCTTAGTGCCCTTTGAGTGCATTATCTAGGAATGAACCTGGTAGAGCATCCCACACAAACGAATGCTCCACATGCGGGTTTCACATGCCACCAACTCCACATTCACAGGCAACTTCAGCGCCACAGCCGTTTTCAGATAGCCCTCAATGCAAAGGCTCTAGATGCAAATATTGGTGTGAGAGCTAATTCAATCAAGGAAACACTGCATGTTGGTGAAGGGCATATTGAAGAAGGATCAGCCGAGTGGTTCTTGTGGGAGAACAACTCCATTTGGCTCACTAACTTCACACACCATCAGGCTTCCAAGCAGCTCTCAAGGAAACTCAGTTTTCACACTCTATGTTTAGTGCCCTTTGAGTGCATTATCTAGGAATGAACCTGGTAGAGCATCCCACACAAACGAATGCTCCAAATGCGGGTTTCACATGCCACCAACTCCACATTCACAGGCAACTTCAGCGCCACAGCCGTTTTCAGATAGCCCTCAATGCCAAGGCTCTAGACGCAAATATTGGTGTGAGAGCTAATTCAATCAAGGGAACACTGCATGTTGGTGAAGGGCATATTGAAGAAGGATCAGCCGAGTGGTTCTTGTGGGAGAACAACTCCATTTGGATCACTAACTTCACACACCATCAGGCTTCCAAGCAGCTCTCAAGGAAACTCAGTTTTCACACTCTATGTTTAGTGCCCTTTGAGTGCATTATCTAGGAATGAACCTGGTAGAGCATGCCACACAAACGAATGCTCCACATGCGGGTTTCACATGCCACCAACTCCACATTCACAGGCAACTTCAGCGCCACAGCCGTTTTCAGATAGCCCTCAATGCAAAGGCTCTAGACGCAAATATTGGTGTGAGAGCTAATTCAATCAAGGAAACACTGCATGTTGGTGAAGGGCATATTGAAGAAGGATCAGCCGAGTGGTTCTTGTGGGAGAACAACTCCATTTGGCTCACTAACTTCACACACCATCAGGCTTCCAAGCAGCTCTCAAGGAAACTCAGTTTTCACACTCTATGCTTAGTGCCGTTTGAGTGCATTATCTAGGAATGAACCTGGTAGAGCATCGCACACAAACGAATGCTGCACATGCGGGTTTCACATGCCACCAACTCCACATTCTCAGGCAACTCTACATCTCAGCCGTTTTCAGATAGCCCTCAATGCAAAGGCTCTAGACGCAAATATTGGTGTGAGAGCTAATTCAATCAAGGAAACACTGCATGTTGGTTGGTGAAGGGCATATTGAAGAAGGATCAGCCGAGTGGTTCTTGTGGGAGAACAACTCCATTTGGCTCACTAACTTCACACACCATCAGGCTTCCAAGCAGCTCTCAAGGAAACTCAGTTTTCACACTCTATGCTTAGTGCCCTTTGAGTGCATTATCTAGGAATGAACCTGGTAGAGCATCCCACACAAACGAATGCTCCACATGCGGGTTTCACATGCCACCAACTCCACATTCACAGGCAACTTCAGCGCCACAGCCGTTTGCAGATAGCCCTCAATGCAAAGGCTCTAGACGCAAATATTGGTGTGAGAGCTAATTCAATCAAGGAAACAATGCATGTTGGTGAAGGGCATATTGAAGAAGGATCAGCAGAGTGGTTCTTGTGGGAGAACAACTCCATTTGGCTCACTAACTTCACACACCATCAGGCTTCCAAGCAGCTCTCAAGGAAACTCAGTTTTCACACTCTAAGCATAGTGCCCTTTGTATGCCTAGGAATGAAATGAACCTGGTAGAGCATCCCACACAAACGAATGCTCCACATGCGGGTTTCACATGCCACCAACTCCACATTCACAGGCAACTTCAGCGCCACAGCCGTTTTCAGATAGCCCTCAATGCAAAGGCTCTAGACGCAAATATTGGTGTGAGAGCTAATTCAATCAAGGAAACACTGCATGTTGGTGAAGGGCATATTGAAGAAGGATCAGCCGAGTGGTTCTTGTGGGAGAACAACTCCATTTGGCTCACTAACTTCACACACCATCAGGTTTCCAAGCAGCTCTCAAGGAAACTCAGTTTTCACACTCTATGCTTAGTGCCCTTTGAGTGCATTATCTAGGAATGAACCTGGTAGAGCATCCCACACAAACGAATGCTCCACATGCGGGTTTCACATGCCACCAACTCCACATTCACAGGCAACTTCAGCGCCACAGCCGTTTTCAGATAGCCCTCAATGCAAAGGCTCTAGACGCAAATATTGGTGTGAGAGCTAATTCAATCAAGGAAACACTGCATGTTGGTGAAGGGCATATTGAAGAAGGATCAGCCGAGTGGTTCTTGTGGGAGAACAACTCCATTTGGCTCACTAACTTCACACACCATCAGGCTTCCAAGCAGCTCTCAAGGAAACTCAGTTTTCACACTCTATGCTTAGTGTCCTTTGAGTGCATTATCTAGGAATGAACCTGGTAGAGCATCCCACACAAACGAATGCTCCACATGCGGGTTTCACATGCCACCAACTCCACATTCACAGGCAACTTAAGCGTCACA
Organism: Ochotona princeps; assembly: GCF_030435755.1. Lineage (NCBI taxonomy): Eukaryota > Metazoa > Chordata > Mammalia > Lagomorpha > Ochotonidae > Ochotona > Ochotona princeps. Next base: position 174,620 of record NW_026699084.1, on the reverse strand, counting down.
GCCGTTTTCAGATAGCCCTCAATGCAAAGGCTCTAGATGCAAATATTGGTGTGAGAGCTAATTCAATCAAGGAAACACTGCATGTTGGTGAAGGGCATATTGAAGAAGGATCAGCAGAGTGGTTCTTGTGGGAGAACAACTCCATTTGGCTCACTAACTTCATACACCATCAGGCTTCCAAGCAGCTCTCAAGGAAACTCAGTTTTCACACTCTATGCTTAGTGCCCTTTGAGTGCATTATCTAGGAATGAACCTGGTAGAGCATCCTACACAAACGAATGCTCCACATGCGGGTTTCACATGCCAACAACTCCACATTCACAGACAACTTCAGGGCCACAGCCATTTGCAGATAGCCCTCAATGCAAAGGCTCTAGACGCAAATATTGGTGTGAGAGCTAATTCAATCAGGGAAACACTGCATGTTGGTGAAGGGCATATTGAAGAAGGATCAGCCAAGTGGTTCTTGTGTGGGAGAACAACTCCATTTGGCTCACTAACTTCACACACCATCAGGCTTCCAAGCAGCTCTCAAGGAAACTGTTTTCACACCCTATGCTTAGTGCCCTTTGTGTGCCTAGTACTGAAATGAAGCTTGGTGAGCATCCCACACAAACGAATGCTCCACATGCGGGTTTCACATGCCACCAACTCCACTTTCACAGGCAACTTCAGCGCCACAGCCGTTTTCAGATAGCCCTCAATGCAAAGGCTCTAGACGCAAATATTGGTGTGAGAGCTAATTCAATCAAGGAAACACTGCATGTTGGTGAAGGGCATATTGAAGAAGGATCAGCCGAGTGGTTCTTGTGAGGGAACAACTCCATTTGGCTCACTAACTTCACACACCATCAGGCTTCCAAGCAGCTCTCAAGGAAACTCAGTTTTCACACTCTATGCTTAGTGCCCTTTGAGTGCATTATCTAGGAATGAACCTGGTAGAGCATCCCACACAAACGAATGCTCCACATGCGGGTTTCACATGGCACCAACTCCACATTCACAGGCAACTTCAGCGCCACAGCCGTTTTCAGATAGCCCTCAATGCAAAGGCTCTAGACGCAAATATTGGTGTGAGAGCTAATTCAATCAAGGAAACACTGCATGTTGGTGAAGGGCATATTGAAGAAGGATCAGCCGAGTGGTTCTTGTGGGAGTACAACTCCATTTGGCTCACTAACTTCACACACCATCAGGCTTCCAAGCAGCTCTCAAGGAAACTCAGTTTTCACACTCTATACTTAGTGCCCTTTGAGTGCATTATCTAGGAATGAACCTGGTAGAGCATCCCACACAAACGAATGCTCCACATGCGGGTTTCACATGCCACCAACTCCACATTCACAGGCAACTTCAGTGCCACAGCCGTTTTCAGATAGCCCTCAATGCAAAGGCTCTAGACGCAAATATTGGTGTGAGAGCTAATTCAATCAAGGAAACACTGCATGTTGGTGAAGGGCATATTGAAGAAGGATCAGCCGAGTGGTTCTTGTGGGAGAACAACTCCATTTGGCTCACTAACTTCACACACCATCAGGCTTCCAAGCAGCTCTCAAGGAAACTCAGTTTTCACACTCTATGCTTAGTGCCCTTTGAGTGCCTAGGACTGAAATGAAGCTTGGTAGAGCATCCCACACAAACGAATGCTCCACATGCGGGTTTCACATGAAACCAACTCCACATTCTCAGGCAACTCAACACCACAGCCGTTTTCAGATAGCCCTCAATGCAAAGGCTCTAGACGCAAATATTGGTGTGAGAGCTAATTCAATCAAGGAAACACTGCATGTTGGTGAAGGGCATATTGAAGAAGCATCAGCAGAGCGGTTCTTGTTTGAGAACAACTCCATTTGGCTCACTAACTTCACACACCATCAGGCTTCCAAGCAGCTCTCAAGGAAACTCAGTTTTCACACTCTATGCTTAGTGCCCTTTGAGTGCATTATCTAGGAATGAACCTGGTAGAGCATCCCACACAAACGAATGCTCCACATGCGGGTTTCACATGCCACCAACTCCACATTCACAGGCAACTCAACACCATAGCTGTTTTCAGATAGCCCTCAATGCAAAGACTCTAGACGCAAATATTGGTGTGAGAGCTAATTCAATCAAGGAAACACTGCATGCTGGTGAAGGGCATATTGAAGAAGGATCAGCAGAGTGGTTCTTGTGGGAGAACAACTCCATTTGGCTCACTAACTTCACACACCATCAGGCTTCCAAGCAGCTCTCAAGGAAACTCAGTTTTCACACTCTATGCTTAGTGCCCTTTGTATGGCAAGGACTGAAATGAACCTGGTAGAGCATCCCACACAAACGAATGCTCCACATACGGGTTTCACATGCCACCAACTCCACATTCACAGGCAACTTCAGCGCCACAGCCGTTTGCAGATAGCCCTCAATGCAAAGGCTCTAGACGCAAATATTGGTGTGAGAGCTAATTCAATCAACGAAACACTGCATGTTGGTGAAGGGCATATTGAAGAAGGATCAGCCGAGTGGTTCTTGTGGGAGAACAACTCCATTTGGCTCACTAACTTCACACACCATCAGGCTTCCAAGCAGCTCTCAAGGAAACTCAGTTTTCACACTCTATGCTTAGTGCCCTTTGTATGGCTAGGACTGAAATGAACCAGGTAGAGCATCCCACACAAACGAATGCTCCACATGCGGGTTTCACATGCCACCAACTCCACATTCACAGGCAACTTCAGCGCCACAGCCGTTTTCAAGTAGCCCTCAAAGCAAAGGCTCTAGACGCAAATATTGGTGTGAGAGCTAATTCAATCAAGGAAACACTGCATGTTGGTGAAGGGCATATTGAAGAAGGATCAGCAGAGTGGTTCTTGTGGGAGAACAACTCCATTTGGCTCACTAACTTCACACACCATCAGGCTTCCAAGCAGCTCTCAAGGAAACTCAGTTTTCACACTCTATGCTTAGTGCCCTTTGAGTGCATTATCTAGGAATGAACCTGGTAGAGCATCCCACACAAACGAATGCTCCACATGCGTGTTTCACATGCCACCAACTCCACATTCACAGGCAACTTCAGCGCCACAGCCGTTTTCAGATAGCCCTCAATGCAAAGGCTCTAGACGCAAATATTGGTGTGAGAGCTAATTCAATCAAGGAAACACTGCATGTTGTTGAAAGGCATATTGAAGAAGGATCAGCCGAGTGGTTCTTGTGGGAGAACAACTCCATTTGGCTCACTAACTTCACACACCATCAGGCTTCCAAGCAGCTCTCAAGGAAACTCAGTTTTCACACTCTATGCTTAGTGCCCTTTGAGTGCATTATCTAGGAATGAACCTGGTAGAGCATCCCACACAAACGAATGCTCCACATGCGGGTTTCACATGCCACCAACTCCACATTCACAGGCAACTTCAGCGCCACAGCCGTTTTCAGATAGCCCTCAATGCAAAGGCTCTAGACGCAAATATTGGTGTGAGAGCTAATTCAATCAAGGAAACACTGCATGTTGGTGAAGGGCATATTGAAGAAGGATCAGCCGAGTGGTTCTTGTGGGAGAACAACTCCATTTGGCTCACTAACTTCACACACCATCAGGCTTCCAAGCAGCTCTCAAGGAAACTCAGTTTTCACACTCTATGCTTAGTGCCCTTTGTATGGCTAGGACTGAAATGAACCAGGTAGAGCATCCCACACAAACGAATGCTCCACATGCGGGTTTCACATGCCACCAACTCCACATTCACAGGCAACTTCAGCGCCACAGCCGTTTTCAAGTAGCCCTCAAAGCAAAGGCTCTAGACGCAAATATTTGTGTGAGAGCTAATTCAATCAAGGAAACACTGCATGTTGGTGAAGGGCATATTGAAGAAGGATCAGCCGAGTGGTTCTTGTGGGAGAACAACTCCATTTGGCTCACTAACTTCACACACCATCAGGCTTCCAAGCAGCTCTCAAGGAAACTCAGTTTTCACACTCTATGCTTAGTGCCCTTTGAGTGCATTATCTAGGAATGAACCTGGTAGAGCATCCCACACAAACGAATGCTCCACATGCGGGTTTCACATGCCACCAACTCCACATTCACAGGCAACTTCAGCGCCACAGCCGTTTTCAGATAGCCCTCAATGCAAAGGCTCTAGATGCAAATATTGGTGTGAGAGCTAATTCAATCAAGGAAACATTGCATGTTGGTGAAGGGCATATTGAAGAAGGATCAGCCGAGTGGTTCTTGTGGGAGAACAACTCCATTTGGCTCACTAACTTCACACACCATCAGGCTTCCAAGCAGCTCTCAAGGAAACTCAGTTTTCACACTCTATGCTTAGTGCCCTTTGAGTGCATTATCTAGGAATGAACCTGGTAGAGCATCCCACACAAACGAATGCTCCACATGCGGGTTTCACATGCCACCAACTCCACATTCACAGGCAACTTCAGCGCCACAGCCGTTTTCAGATAGCCCTCAATGCAAAGGCTCTAGATGCAAATATTGGTGTGAGAGCTAATTCAATCAAGGAAACACTGCATGTTGTTGAAAGGCATATTGAAGAAGGATCAGCCGAGTGGTTCTTGTGGGAGAACAACTCCATTTGGCTCACTAACTTCACACACCATCAGGCTTCCAAGCAGCTCTCAAGGAAACTCAGTTTTCACACTCTATGCTTAGTGCCCTTTGAGTGCATTATCTAGGAATGAACCTGGTAGAGCATCCCACACAAACGAATGCTCCACATGCGGGTTTCACATGCCACCAACTCCACATTCACAGGCAACTTCAGCGCCACAGCCGTTTTCAGATAGCCCTCAATGCAAAGGCTCTAGACGCAAATATTGGTGTGAGAGCTAATTCAATCAAGGAAACACTGCATGTTGGTGAAGGGCATATTGAAGAAGGATCAGCCGAGTGGTTCTTGTGGGAGAACAACTCCATTTGGCTCACTAACTTCACACACCATCAGGCTTCCAAGCAGCTCTCAAGGAAACTCAGTTTTCACACTCTATGCTTAGTGCCCTTTGTATGGCTAGGACTGAAATGAACCAGGTAGAGCATCCCACACAAACGAATGCTCCTCATGCGGGTTTCACATGCCACCAACTCCACATTCACAGGCAACTTCAGCGCCACAGCCGTTTTCAAGTAGCCCTCAAAGCAAAGGCTCTAGACGCAAATATTGGTGTGAGAGCTAATTCAATCAAGGAAACACTGCATGTTGGTGAAGGGCATATTGAAGAAGGATCAGCAGAGTGGTTCTTGTGGGAGAACAACTCCATTTGGCTCACTAACTTCACACACCATCAGGCTTCCAAGCAGCTCTCAAGGAAACTCAGTTTTCACACTCTATGCTTAGTGCCCTTTGAGTGCATTATCTAGGAATGAACCTGGTAGAGCATCCCACACAAACGAATGCTCCACATGCGGGTTTCACATGCCACCAACTCCACATTCACAGGCAACTTCAGCGCCACAGCCGTTTTCAGATAGCCCTCAATGCAAAGGCTCTAGACGCAAATATTGGTGTGAGAGCTAATTCAATCAAGGAAACACTGCATGTTGGTGAAGGGCATATTGAATAAGGATCAGCCGAGTGGTTCTTGTGGGAGAACAACTCCATTTGGATCACTAACTTCACACACCATCAGGCTTCCAAGCAGCTCTCAAGGAAACTCTGTTTTCACACTCTATGCTTAGTGCCCTTTGAGTGCATTATCTAGGAATGAACCTGTTAGAGCATGCCACACAAACGAATGCTCCACATGCGGGTTTCACATGCCACCAACTCCACATTCACAGGCAACTTCAGCGCCACAGCCGTTTTCAGATAGCCCTCAATGCAAAGGCTCTAGACGCAAATATTGGTGTGAGAGCTAATTCAATCAAGGAAACACTGCATGTTGGTGAAGGGCATATTGAAGAAGGATCAGCCGAGTGGTTCTTGTGGGAGAACAACTCCATTTGGCTCACTAACTTCACACACCATCAGGCTTCCAAGCAGCTCTCAAGGAAACTCAGTTTTCACACTCTATGCTTAGTGCCGTTTGAGTGCATTATCTAGGAATGAACCTGGTAGAGCATCGCACACAAACGAATGCTGCACATGCGGGTTTCACATGCCACCAACTCCACATTCTCAGGCAACTCAACACCACAGCCGTTTTCAGATAGCCCTCAATGCAAAGGCTCTAGACGCAAATATTGGTGTGAGAGCTAATTCAATCAAGGAAACAATGCATGTTGGTGAAGGGCATATTGAAGAAGGATCAGCAGAGTGGTTCTTGTGGGAGAACAACTCCATTTGGCTCACTAACTTCACACACCATCAGGCTTCCAAGCAGCTCTCAAGGAAACTCAGTTTTCACACTCTAAGCTTAGTGCCCTTTGTATGCCTAGGAATGAAATGAACCTGGTAGAGCATCCCACACAAACGAATGCTCCACATGCGGGTTTCACATGCCACCAACTCCACTTTCACAGGCAACTTCAGCGCCACAGCCGTTTTCAGATAGCCCTCAATGCAAAGGCTCTAGACGCAAATATTGGTGTGAGAGCTAATTCAATCAAGGAAACACTGCATGTTGGTGAAGGGCATATTGAAGAAGGATCAGCCGAGTGGTTCTTGTGAGGGAACAACTCCATTTGGCTCACTAACTTCACACACCATCAGGCTTCCAAGCAGCTCTCAAGGAAACTCAGTTTTCACACTCTATGGTTAGTGCCCTTTGAGTGCATTATCTAGGAATGAACCTGGTAGAGCATCCCACACAAACGAATGCTCCACATGCGGGTTTCACATGGCACCAACTCCACATTCACAGGCAACTTCAGCGCCACAGCCGTTTTCAGATAGCCCTCAATGCAAAGGCTCTAGACGCAAATATTGGTGTGAGAGCTAATTCAATCAAGGAAACACTGCATGTTGGTGAAGGGCATATTGAAGAAGGATCAGCCGAGTGGTTCTTGTGGGAGAACAACTCCATTTGGCTCACTAACTTCACACACCATCAGGCTTCCAAGCAGCTCTCAAGGAAACTCAGTTTTCACACTCTATACTTAGTGCCCTTTGAGTGCATTATCTAGGAATGAACCTGGTAGAGCATCCCACACAAACGAATGCTCCACATGCGGGTTTCACATGCCACCAACTCCACATTCACAGGCAACTTCAGTGCCACAGCCGTTTTCAGATAGCCCTCAATGCAAAGGCTCTAGACGCAAACATTGGTGTGAGAGCTAATTCAATCAAGGAAACACTGCATGTTGGTGAAGGGCATATTGAAGAAGGATCAGCCGAGTGGTTCTTGTGGGAGAACAACTCCATTTGGCTCACTAACTTCACACACCATCAGGCTTCCAAGCAGCTCTCAAGGAAACTCAGTTTTCACACTCTATGCTTAGTGCCCTTTGAGTGCCTAGGACTGAAATGAAGCTTGGTAGAGCATCCCACACAAACGAATGCTCCACATGCGGGTTTCACATGAAACCAACTCCACATTCTCAGGCAACTCAACACCACAGCCTTTTTCAGATAGCCCTCAATGCAAAGGCTCTAGACGCAAATATTGGTGTGCGAGCTAATTCAATCAAGGAAACACTGCATGTTGGTGAAGGGCATATTGAAGAAGCATCAGCAGAGTGGTTCTTGTTTGCGAACAACTCCATTTGGCTCACTAACTTCACACACCATCAGGCTTCCAAGCAGCTCTCAAGGAAACTCAGTTTTCACACTCTATGCTTAGTGCCCTTTGAGTGCATTATCTAGGAATGAACCTGGTAGAGCATCCCACACAAACGAATGCTCCACATGCGGGTTTCACATGCCACCAACTTCACATTCACAGGCAACTCAACACCATAGCTGTTTTCAGATAACCTTCAATGCAAAGGCTCTAGACGCAAATATTGGTGTGAGAGCTAATTCAATCAAGGAAACACTGCATGCTGGTGAAGGGCATATTGAAGAAGGATCAGCCGAGTGGTTCTTGTGGGAGAACAACTCCATTTGGCTCACTAACTTCACACACCATCAGGCTTCCAAGCAGCTCTCAAGGAAACTCAGTTTTCACACTCTATGCTTAGTGCCCTTTGTATGCCTAGGACTGAAATGAACCTTGGTGAGCATCCCACACAAACGAATGCTCCACATGCCAGTTTCACATGCCAATAACTCCACATTCACAGGCAACTTCAGCGCCACAGCCGTTTTCAGATAGCCCTCAATGCAAAGGCTCTAGACGCAAATATTGGTGTGAGAGCTCATTCAATCAAGGAAACACTGCATGTTGGTGAAGGGCATATTGAAGAAGGATCAGCCGAGTGGTTCTTGTGGGAGAACAACTCCATTTGGCTCACTAACTTCACACACCATCAGGCTTCCAAGCAGCTCTCAAGGAAACTCAGTTTTCACACTCTATGCTTAGTGCCCTTTGAGTGCATTATCTAGGAATGAACCTGGTAGAGATTCCCACACAAACAAATGCTCCACATGCGGGTTTCACATGCCACCAACTCCACATTCACAGGCAACTTCAGCGCCAAATCCACTTTCAGATAGCCCTCAATGCAAAGGCTCTAGACGCAAATATTGGTGTGAGAGCTAATTCAATCAAGGAAACATTGCATGTTGGTGAAGGGCATATTGAAGAAGGATCAGCCGAGTGGTTCTTGTGGGAGAACAACTCCATTTGGCTCACTAACTTCACACACCATCAGGCTTCCAAGCAGCTCTCAAGGAAACTCAGTTTTCACACTCTATGCTTAGTGCCCTTTGTGTGCCAAGGACTGAAATGAAGCTTGGTCAGAATTCCACACAAACGAATGCTCCACATGCGGGTTTCACATGCCACCAACTCCACATTCACAGGCAACTTCAGCGCCACAGACGTTTTCAGATAGCCCTCAATGCAAAGGTTCTAGACACAAATATTGGTGTGAGAGCTAGTTCAATCAAGGAAACACTGCATGTTGGTGAAGGGCATATTGAAGAAGGATCAGCCGAGTGGTTCTTGTGGGAGAGCAACTCCATTTGGCTCACTAACTTCACACACCATCAGGCTTCCAAGCAGCTCTCAAGGAAACTCAGTTTTCACACTCTATGTTAGTGCCCTTTGAATGCCTAGGACTGAAATGAACCTGGTAGAGCATCCCACACAAACGAATGCTCCACATGCGGGTTTCACATGCCAACAACTCCACATTCACAGGCAACTTCAGCGCCACAGCCGTTTTCAGATAGCCCTCAATGCAAAGGCTCTAGACGCAAATATTGGTGTGAGAGCTCATTCAATCAAGGAAACACTGCATGTTGGTGAAGGGCATATTGAAGAAGGATCAGCCGAGTGGTTCTTGTGGGAGAACAACTCCATTTGGCTCACTAACTTCACACACCATCAGGCTTCCAAGCAGCTCTCAAGGAAACTCAGTTTTCACACTCTATGCTTAGTGCCCTTTGAGTGCATTATCTAGGAATGAACCTGGTAGAGCATCCCACACAAACGAATGCTCCACATGCGGGTTTCACATGCCACCAACTCCACATTCACAGGCAACTTCAGCGCCACAGCCGTTTTCAGATAGCCCTCAATGCAAAGGCTCTAGACGCAAATATTGGTGTGAGAGCTAATTCAATCAAGGAAACACTGCATGTTGGTGAAGGGCATATTGAAGAAGGATCAGCCGAGTGGTTCTTGTGGGAGAACAACTCCATTTGGCTCACTAACTTCACACACCATCAGGCTTCCAAGCAGCTCTCAAGGAAACTCAGTTTTCACACTCTATGCTTAGTGCCCTGTGTATGCCTAGGACTGAAATGAAGCTTGGTAGAGCATCCCACACAAACGAATGCTCCACATGCGGGTTTCACATGCCACCAACTCCACATTCTCAGGCAACTCAACACCACAGCCTTTTTCAGATAGCCCTCAATGCAAAGGCTCTAGACGCAAATATTGGTGTGAGAGCTAATTCAATCAAGGAAACACTGCATGTTGGTGAAGGGCATATTGAAGAAGCATCAGCAGAGCGGTTCTTGTTTGAGAACAACTCCATTTGGCTCACTAACTTCACACACCATCAGGCTTCCAAGCAGCTCTCAAGGAAACTCAGTTTTCACACTCTATGCTTAGTGCCCTTTGAGTGCATTATCTAGGAATGAACCAGGTAGAGCATCCCACACAAACGAATGCTCCACATGCGGGTTTCACATGCCACCAACTCCACATTGTCAAGCAACTCAACACCATAGCTGTTTTCAGATAGCCCTCAATGCAAAGTCTCTAGACGCAAATATTGGTGTGAGAGCTAATTCAATCAAGGAAACGCTGCATGTTGGTGAAGGGCATATTGAAGAAGGATCAGCCGAGTGGTTCTTGTGGGAGAACAACTCCATTTGGCTCACTAACTTCACACACCATCAGGCTTCCAAGCAGCTCTCAAGGAAACTCAGTTTTCACACTCTATGCTTAGTGCCCTTTGAGTGCATTATCTAGGAATGAACCTGGTAGAGCATCCCACACAAACGAATGCTCCACATGCGGGTTTCACATGCCACCAACTCCACATTCACAGGCAACTTCAGCGCCACAGCCGTTTTCAGATAGCCCTCAATGCAAAGGCTCTAGACGCAAATATTGGTGTGAGAGCTAATTCAATCAAGGAAACACTGCATGTTGGTGAAGGGCATATTGAAGAAGGATCAACCGAGTGGTTCTTGTGGGAGAACAACTCCATTTGGCTCACTAACTTCACACACCATCAGGCTTCCAAGCAGCTCTCAAGGAAACTCAGTTTTCACACTCTATGCTTAGTGCCCTTTGTATGGCTAGGACTGAAATGAACCTGGTAGAGCATCCCACACAAACGAATGCTCCACATGCGGGTTTCACATGCCACCAACTCCACATTCACAGGCAACTTCAGCGCCACAGCCGTTTTCAGATAGCCCTCAATGCAAAGGCTCTAGACGCTAATATTGGTGTGAGAGCTAGTTCAATCAAGGAAACACTGCATGTTGGTGAAGGGCATATTGAAGAAGGATCAGCCGAGTGGTTCTTGTGAGAGAACAACTCCATTTGGCTCACTAACTTCACACACCATCAGGCTTCCAAGCAGCTCTCAAGGAAACTCAGTTTTCACACTCTATGCTTAGTGCCCTTTGTGTGCCAAGGACTGAAATGAAGCTTGGTCAGAATTCCACACAAACGAATGCTCCACATGCGGGTTTCACATGCCACCAACTCCACATTCACAGGCAACTTCAGCGCCACAGACGTTTTCAGATAGCCCTCAATGCAAAGGTTCTAGACACAAATATTGGTGTGAGAGCTAGTTCAATCAAGGAAACACTGCATGTTGGTGAAGGGCATATTGAAGAAGGATCAGCCGAGTGGTTCTTGTGGGAGAGCAACTCCATTTGGCTCACTAACTTCACACACCATCAGGCTTCCAAGCAGCTCTCAAGGAAACTCAGTTTTCACACTCTATGTTAGTGCCCTTTGAATGCCTAGGACTGAAATGAACCTGGTAGAGCATCCCACACAAACGAATGCTCCACATGCGGGTTTCACATGCCAACAACTCCACATTCACAGGCAACTTCAGCGCCACAGCCGTTTTCAGATAGCCCTCAATGCAAAGGCTCTAGACGCAAATATTGGTGTGAGAGCTAATTCAATCAAGGAAACACTGCATGTTGGTGAAGGGCATATTGAAGAAGGATCAGCCGAGTGGTTCTTGTGGGAGAACAACTCCATTTGGCTCACTAACTTCACACACCATCAGGCTTCCAAGCAGCTCTCAAGGAAACTCAGTTTTCACACTCTATGCTTAGTGCCCTTTGAGTGCATTATCTAGGAATGAACCTGGTAGAGCATCCCACACAAACGAATGCTCCACATGCGGGTTTCACATGCCACCAACTCCACATTCACAGGCAACTTCAGTGCCACAGCCGTTTTCAGATAGCCCTCAATGCAAAGGCTCTAGACGCAAATATTGGTGTGAGAGCTAATTCAATCAAGGAAACACTGCATGTTGGTGAAGGGCATATTGAAGAAGGATCAGCCGAGTGGTTCTTGTGGGAGAACAACTCCATTTGGCTCACTAACTTCACACACCATCAGGCTTCCAAGCAGCTCTCAAGGAAACTCAGTTTTCACACTCTATGCTTAGTGCCCTGTGTATGCCTAGGACTGAAATGAAGCTTGGTGAGCATCCCACACAAACGAATGCTCCACATGCGGGTTTCACATGCCACCAACTCCACATTCTCAGGCAACTCAACACCACAGCCTTTTTCAGATAGCCCTCAATGCAAAGGCTCTAGACACAAATATTGGTGTGAGAGCTAATTCAATCAAGGAAACACTGCATGTTGGTGAAGGGCATATTGAAGAAGCATCAGCAGAGCGGTTCTTGTTTGAGAACAACTCCATTTGGCTCACTAACTTCACACACCATCAGGCTTCCAAGCAGCTCTCAAGGAAACTCAGTTTTCACACTCTATGCTTAGTGCCCTTTGAGTGCATTATCTAGGAATGAACCTGGTAGAGCATCCCACACAAACGAATGCTCCACATGCGGGTTTCACATGCCACCAACTCCACATTGTCAAGCAACTCAACACCATAGCTGTTTTCAGATAGCCCTCAATGCAAAGTCTCTAGACGCAAATATTGGTGTGAGAGCTAATTCAATCAAGGAAACGCTGCATGTTGGTGAAGGGCATATTGAAGAAGGATCAGCCGAGTGGTACTTGTGGGAGAACAACTCCATTTGGCTCACTAACTTCACACACCATCAGGCTTCCAAGCAGCTCTCAAGGAAACTCAGTTTTCACACTCTATGCTTAGTGCCCTTTGAGTGCATTATCTAGGAATGAACCTGGTAGAGCATCCCACACAAACGAATGCTCCACATGCGGGTTTCACATGCCACCAACTCCACATTCACAGGCAACTTCAGCGCCACAGCCGTTTTCAGATAGCCCTCAATGCAAAGGCTCTAGACGCAAATATTGGTGTGAGAGCTAATTCAATCAAGGAAACACTGCATGTTGGTGAAGGGCATATTGAAGAAGGATCAACCGAGTGGTTCTTGTGGGAGAACAACTCCATTTGGCTCACTAACTTCACACACCATCAGGCTTCCAAGCAGCTCTCAAGGAAACTCAGTTTTCACACTATATGCTTAGTGCCCTTTGTATGGCTAGGACTGAAATGAACCTGGTAGAGCATCCCACACAAACGAATGCTCCACATGCGGGTTTCACATGCCACCAACTCCACATTCACAGGCAACTTCAGCGCCACAGCCGTTTTCAGATAGCCCTCAATGCAAAGGCTCTAGACGCTAATATTGGTGTGAGAGCTAGTTCAATCAAGGAAACACTGCATGTTGGTGAAGGGCATATTGAAGAAGGATCAGCCGAGTGGTTCTTGTGAGAGAACAACTCCATTTGACTCACTAACTTCACACACCATCAGGCTTCCAAGCAGCTCTCAAGGAAACTCAGTTTTCACACTCTATGCTTAGTGCCCTTTGAGTGCATTATCTAGGAATGAACCTGGTAGAGCATCCCACACAAACGAATGCTCCACATGCGGGTTTCACATGCCACCAACTCCACATTCACAGGCAACTTCAGCGCCACAGCCGTTTTCAGATAGCCCTCAATGCAAAGGCTCTAGACGCAAATATTGGTGTGAGAGCTAATTCAATCAAGGAAACACTGCATGTTGGTGAAGGGCATATTGAAGAAGGATCAGCTGAGTGGTTCTTGTGGGAGAACAACTCCATTTGGCTCACTAACTTCACACACCATCAGGCTCAAAAGCAGCTCTCAAGGAAACTCAGTTTTCACACTCTATGCTTAGTGCCCTTTGAGTGCCTAGGACTGAAATGAAGCTTGGTGAGCATCGCACACAAACGAATGCTCCACATGCGGGTTTCACATGCCACGAATTCCACATTCACAGGCAACTTCAGCGCCACAGCCTTTTTCGGATAGCCCTCAATGCAAAGGCTCTAGACGCAAATATTGGTGTGAGAGCTAATTCAATCAAGGAAACGCTGCATGTTGGTGAAGGGCATATTGAAGAAGGATCAGCCGAGTGGTTCTTTTGGGAGAACAACTCCATTTGGCTCACTAACTTCACACACCATCAGGCTTCCAAGCAGCTCTCAAGGAAACTCAGTTTTCACACTCTATGCTTAGTGCCCTTTGAGTGCCTAGGACTGAAATGAAGCTTGGTGAGCATCGCACACAAACGAATGCTCCACATGCGGGTTTCACATGCCACCAACTCCACATTCACAGGCAACTTCAGCGCCACAGCCGTTTTCAGATAGCCCTCAATGCAAAGGCTCTAGACGCAAATATTGGTGTGAGAGCTAATTCAATCAAGGAAACACTGCATGTTGGTGAAGGGCATATTGAAGAAGGATCAGCCGAGTGGTTCTTGTGGGAGACAACTCCATTTGGCTCACTAACTTCACACACCATCAGGCTTCCAAGCAGCTCTCAAGGAAACTCAGTTTTCACACTCTATGCTTAGTGCCCTTTGAGTGCATTATCTAGGAATGAACCTGGTAGAGCATCCCACACAAACGAATGCTCCACATGCGGGTTTCACATGCCACCAACTCCACATTCACAGGCAACTTCAGCGCCACAGCCGTTTTCAGATAGCCCTCAATGCAAAGGCTCTAGACGCAAATATTGGTGTGAGAGCTAATTCAATCAAGGAAACACTGCATGTTGGTGAAGGGCATATTGAAGAAGGATCAGCCGAGTGGTTCTTGTGGGAGAACAACTCCATTTGGCTCACTAACTTCACACACCATCAGGCTTCCAAGCAGCTCTCAAGGAAACTCAGTTTTCACACTCTATGCTTAGTGCCCTTTGAGTGCCTAGGACTGAAATGAACCTGGTAGAGCATCCCACACAAACGAATGCTCCACATGCGGGTTTCACATGACACCAACTCCACATTCTCAGGCAACTCAACACCACAGCTGTTTTCACATAGCCCTCAATGCAAAGGCTCTAGACGCAAATATTGGTGTGAGAGCTAATTGAATCAAGGAAACACTGCATGTTGGTGAAGGGCATATTGAAGAAGGATCAGCCGAGTGGTTCTTGTGGGAGAACAACTCCATTTGGCTCACTAACTTCACACACCATCAGGCTTCCAAGCAGCTCTCAAGGAAACTCAGTTTTCACACTCTATGCTTAGTGATCTTTGAATGCCTAGGACTGAAATGAACCTGGTAGAGCATCCCACACAAACGAATGCT
The DNA here is from genome assembly GCF_030435755.1 of Ochotona princeps. NCBI lineage: Eukaryota > Metazoa > Chordata > Mammalia > Lagomorpha > Ochotonidae > Ochotona > Ochotona princeps. Next base: position 159,343 of record NW_026699084.1, on the reverse strand, counting down.
CCACATGCGGGTTTCACATGCCAACAACTCCACATTCACAGGCAACTTCAGCGCCACAGCCATTTCCAGATAGCCCTCAATGCAAAGGCTCTAGACGCAAATATTGGTGTGAGAGCTAATTCAATCAAGGAAACACTGCATGTTGGTGAAGGGCATATTGAAGAAGGATCAGCCGAGTGGTTCTTGTGGTAGAACAACTCCATTTGGCTCACTAACTTCACACACCATCAGGCTTCAAAGCAGCTCTCAAGGAAACTCAGTTTTCACACTCTATGCTTAGTGCCCTTTGAGTGCATTATCTAGCAATGAACCTGGTAGAGCATCCCACACAAACGAATGCTCCACATGCGGGTTTCACATGCCACCAACTCCACATTCACAGGCAACTTCAGCGCCACAGCCGTTTTCAGATAGCCCTCAATGCAAAGGCTCTAGACGCAAATATTGGTGTGAGAGTTAATTCAATCAAGGAAACACTGCATGTTGGTGAAGGGCATATTGAAGAAGGATCAGCCGAGTGGTTCTTGTGGGAGAACAACTCCATTTGGCTCACTAACTTCACACACCATCAGGCTTCCAAGCAGCTCTCAAGGAAACTCAGTTTTCCCACTCTACGCTTAGTGCCCTTTGTGTGCCTAGGACTGAAATGAAGCTTGGTGAGGATCCCACACAAACGAATGCTCCACATGCGGGTTTCACATGCCACCAACTCCACATTCACAGGCAACTTCAGCGCCACAGCCGTTTTAGATAGTTCTCAATGCAAAGGCTCTAGTTGCAAATATTGGTGTGAGAGCTAATTCAATCAAGGAAACACTGCATGTTGGTGAAGGGCATATTGAAGAAGGATCAGCCGAGTGGTTCTTGTGGGAGAACAACTCCATTTGGCTCACTAACTTCACACACCATCAGGCTTCCAAGCAGCTCTCAAGGAAACTCAGTTTTCACACTCTATCCTTAGTGCCCTTTGAGTGCATAGGACTGAAATGAACCTGGTAGAGCATCCCACACAAACGAATGCTCCACATGCGGGTTTCACATGCCACCATCTCCACATTCTCAGGCAACTCAACACCACAGCTGTTTTCACATAGCTCTCAATGCAAAGGCTCTAGACGCAAATATTTGTGTGAGAGCTAATTCAATCAAGGAAACACTGCATGTTGGTTGGTGAAGGGCATATTGAAGAAGGATCAGCCGAGTGGTTCTTGTGGGAGAACAACTCCATTTGGCTCACTAACTTCACACACCATCAGGCTTCCAAGCAGCTCTCAAGGAAACTCAGTTTTCACACTCTATGCTTAGTGCCCTTTGAATGCCTAGGACTGAAATGAACCTGGTAGAGCATCCCACACAAACGAATGCTCCACATGCGGGTTTCACATGCCACCAACTCCACATTCACAGGCAACTTCAGCGCCACAGCCATTTTCAGATAGCTCTCAATGCAAAGGCTCTAGACGCAAATATTGGTGTGAGAGCTAATTCAATCAAGGAAACACTGCATGTTGGTGAAGGGCATATTGAAGAAGGATCAGCCGAGTGGTTCTTGTGGGAGAACAACTCCATTTGGCTCACTAACTTCACACACCATCAGGCTTCCAAGCAGCTCTCAAGGAAACTCAGTTTTCACACTCTATGCTTAGTGCCCTTTGAGTGCATTATCTAGGAATGAACCTGGTAGAGCATCCCACACAAACGAATGCTCCACATGCGGGTTTCACATGCCACCAACTCCACATTCACAGGCAACTTCAGCGCCACAGCCGTTTTCAGGTAACCCTCAATGCAAAGGCTCTAGACGCAAATATTGGTGTGAGAGCTAATTCAATCAAGGAAACACTGCATGTTGGTGAAGGGCATATTGAAGAAGGATCAGCCGAGTGGATCTTGTGGGAGAACAACTCCATTTGGCTCACTAACTTCACACACCATCAGGCTTCCAAGCAGCTCTCAAGGAAACTCAGTTTTCACACTCTATGCTTAGTGCCCTTTGAGTGCATTATCTAGGAATGAAGCTGGTATAGCATCCCAAACAAACGAATGCTGCACATGCGGGTTTCACATGCCACCAAATCCACATTCACAGGCAACTTCAGCGCCACAGCCGTTTTCAGGTAACCCTCAATGCAAAGGCTCTAGACGCAAATATTGGTGTGAGAGCTAATTCAATCAAGGAAACACTGCATGTTGGTGAAGGGCATATTGAAGAAGGATCAGCCGAGTGGATCTTGTGGGAGAACAACTCCATTTGGCTCACTAACTTCACACACCATCAGGCTTCCAAGCAGCTCTCAAGGAAACTCAGTTTTCACACTCTATGCTTAGTGCCCTTTGAGTGCATTATCTAGGAAAGAACCTGGTAGAGCATCCCACACAAACGAATGCTCCACATGCGGGTTTCACATGCCACCAACTCCACATTCTCAGGCAACTTCAGCGCCACAGCCGTTTTCAGATAGCCCTCAATGCAAAGGCTCTAGACGCAAATATTGGTGTGAGAGCTAATTCAATCAAGGAAACACTGCATGTTGGTGAAGGGCATATTGAAGAAGGATCAGTCGAGTGGATCTTGTGGGAGAACAACTCCATTTGGCTCACTAACTTCACACACCATCAGGCTTCCAAGCAGCTCTCAAGGAAACTCAGTTTTCACACTCTATGCTTAGTGCCCTTTGAGTGCATTATCTAGGAAAGAACCTGGTAGAGCATCCCACACAAACGAATGCTCCACATGCGGGTTTCACATGCCACCAACTCCACATTCTCAGGCAACTTCAGCGCCACAGCCGTTTTCAGATAGCCCTCAATGCAAAGGCTCTAGACGCAAATATTGGTGCGAGAGCTAATTCAATCAAGGAAACACTGCATGTTGGTGAAGGGCATATTGAAGAAGGATCAGCCGAGTGGTTCTTGTGGGAGAACAACTCCATTTGGCTCACTAACTTCACACACCATCAGGCTTTCAAGCAGCTCTCAAGGAAACTCAGTTTTCACACTCTATGCTTAGTGCACTTTGAGTGCATTATCTAAGAAAGAACCTGGTAGAGCATCTCACACAAACGATAGCTCCACATGCGGGTTTCACATGCCACCAACTCCACATTCACAGGCAACTTCAGCGCCACAGCCTTTTTCAGATACCCCTCAATGCAAAGGCTCTAGACGCAAATATTGGTGTGAGAGCTAATTCAATCAAGGAAACACTGCATGTTGGTGAAGGGCATATTGAAGAAGGATCAGCCGAGTGGTTCTTGTGGGAGAACAACTCCATTTGGCTCACTAACGTCACACACCATCAGGCTTCCAAGCAGCTCTCAAGGAAACTCAGTTTTCACACTCTATGCTTAGTGCCCTTTGAGTGCCTAGGACTGAAATGAAGCTTGGTCAGCATCCCACACAAACGAATGCTCCACATGCGGGTTTCACATGCCACCAACTCCACATTCACAGGCAACTTCAGCGCCACAGCCGTTTTCAGATAGCTCTCAATGCAAAGGCTCTAGACGCAAATATTGGTGTGAGAGCTAATTCAATCAAGGAAACACTGCATGTTGGTGAAGGGCATATTGAAGAAGGATCAGCCGAGTGGTTCTTGTGGGAGAACAACTCCATTTGGCTCACTAACTTCACACACCATCAGGCTTCCAAGCAGCTCTCAAGGAAACTCAGTTTTCACACTCTATGCTTAGTGCCCTTTGAGTGCATTATCTAGGAATGAAGCTGGTAGAGCATCCCACACAAACGAATGCTCCACATGCGGCTTTAACATGCCACCAACTCCACATTCACAGGCAACTTCAGCGCCACAGCCGTTTTCAGATAGCCCTCAATGCAAAGGCTCTAGACGCAAATATTGGTGTGAGAGCTAATTCAATCAAGGAAACACTGCATGTTGGTGAAGGGCATATTGAAGAAGGATCAGCAGAGTGGTTCTTGTGGGAGAACAACTCCATTTGGCTCACTAACTTCACACACCATCAGGCTTCCAAGCAGCTCTCAAGGAAACTCAGTTTTCACACTCTATGCTTAGTGCCGTTTGAGTGCATTATCTAGGAATGAACCTGGTAGAGCATCCCACAAAAACGAATGCTCCACATGCGGGTTTCACATGCCACCAACTCCACATTCACAGGCAACTTCAGCGCCACAGCCGTTTTCAGATAGCCCTCAATGCAAAGGCTCTAGACGCAAATATTGGTGTGAGAGCTAATTCAATCAAGGAAACACTGCATGTTGGTGAAGGGCATATTGAAGAAGGATCAGCCGAGTGGTTCTTGTGGGAGAACAACTCCATTTGGCTCACTAACTTCACACACCATCAGGCTTCCAAGCAGCTCTCAAGGAAACTCAGTTTTCACACTCTATGCTTAGTGCCCTTAGAGTGCATTATCTAGGAATATACCTGGTAGAGCATCCCACACAAACTATAGCTCCACATGCGGGTTTCACATGCCACCAACTCCACATTCACAGGCAACTTCAGCGCCACAGCCGTTTTCAGATAGCCCTCAATGCAAAGGCTCTAGACGCAAATATTGGTGTGAGAGCTAATTCAATCAAGGAAACACTGCATGTTGGTGAAGGGCATATTGAAGAAGGATCAGCCGAGTGGATCTTGTGGGAGAACAACTCCATTTGGCTCACTAACTTCACACACCATCAGGCTTCCAAGCAGCTCTCAAGGAAACTCAGTTTTCACACTCTATGCTTAGTGCCCTTTGAGTGCATTATCTAGGAATGAAGCTGGTAGAGCATCCCACACAAACGAATGCTCCACATGCGGGTTTCACATGCCACCAACTCCACATTCACAGGCAACTTCAGCGCCACAGCCGTTTTCAGATAGCTCTCAATGCAAAGGCTCTAGTTGCAAATATTGGTGTGAGAGCTAATTCAATCAAGGAAACACTGCATGTTGGTGAAGGGCATATTGAAGAAGGATCAGCCGAGTGGTTCTTGTGGGAGAACAACTCCATTTGGCTCACTAACTTCACACACCATCAGGCTTCCAAGCAGCTCTCAAGGAAACTCAGTTTTCACACTCTATGCTTAGTGCCCTTTGAGTGCATTATCTAGGAATGAACCTGGTAGAGCATCCCACACAAACGAATGCTCCACATGCGGGTTTCACATGCCACCAACTCCACATTCACAGGCAACTTCAGCGCCACAGCCGTTTTCAGATAGCCCTCAATGCAAAGGCTCTAGACGCAAATATTGGTGTGAGAGCTAACTCAATCAAGGAAACACTGCATGTTGGTGAAGGGCATATTGAAGAAGGATCAGCCGAGTGGTTCTTGTGGGAGAACAACTCCATTTGGCTCACTAACTTCACACACCATCAGGCTTCCAAGCAGCTCTCACGGAAACTCAGTTTTCACACTCTATGCTTAGTGCCCTTTGTGTGCCTAGGACTGAAATGAAGCTTGGTCAGCATCCCACACAAACGAATGCTCCACATGCGGGTTTCACATGCCACCAACTCCACATTCACAGGCAACTTCAGCGCCACAGCCGTTTTCAGATAGCTATCAATGCAAAGGCTCTAGACGCAAATATTGGTGTGAGAGCTAATTCAATCAAGGAAACACTGCATGTTGGTGAAGGGCATATTGAAGAAGGATCAGCCGAGTGGTTCTTGTGGGAGAACAACTCCATTTGGCTCACTAACTTCACACACCATCAGGCTTCCAAGCAGCTCTCAAGGAAACTCAGTTTTCACACTCTATGCTTAGTGCCCTTTGAGTGCATTATCTAGGAATGAACCTGGTAGAGCATCCCACACAAACGAATGCTCCACATGCGGGTTTCACATGCCACCAACTCCACATTCACAGGCAACTTCAGCGCCACAGCCGTTTTCAGATAGCCCTCAATGCAAAGGCTCTAGACGCAAATATTGGTGTGAGAGCTAATTCAATCAAGGAAACACTGCATGTTGGTGAAGGGCATATTGAAGAAGGATCAGCCGAGTGGTTCTTGTGGGAGAACAACTCCATTTGGCTCACTAACTTCACACACCATCAGGCTTCCAAGCAGCTCTCAAGGAAACTCAGTTTTCACACTCTATGCTTAGTGCCCTTAGAGTGCATTATCTAGGAATAAACCTGGTAGAGCATCCCACACAAACTATAGCTCCACATGCGGGTTTCACATGCCACCAACTCCACATTCTCAGGCAACTTCAGCGCCACAGCCGTTTTCAGATAGCCCTCAATGCAAAGGCTCTAGACGCAAATATTGGTGTGAGAGCTAATTCAATCAAGGAAACACTGCATGTTGGTGAAGGGCATATTGAAGAAGGATCAGCCGAGTGGTTCTTGTGGGAGAACAACTCCATTTGGCTCACTAACTTCACACACCATCAGGCTTCCAAGCAGCTCTCAAGGAAACTCAGTTTTCACACTCTATGCTTAGTGCCCTTTGAGTGCATTATCTAGGAATGAACCTGGTAGAGCATCCCACACAAACGAATGCTCCACATGCGGGTTTCACATGCCACCAACTCCACATTCACAGGCAACTTCAGCGCCACAGCCGTTTTCAGATAGCTCTCAATGCAAAGGCTCTAGACGCACATATTGGTGTGAGAGCTAATTCAATCAAGGAAACACTGCATGTTGGTGAAGGGCATATTGAAGAAGGATCAGCCGAGTGGTTCTTGTGGGAGAACAACTCCATTTGGCTCACTAACTTCACACACCATCAGGCTTCCAAGCAGCTCTCAAGGAAACTCAGTTTTCACACTCTATGCTTAGTGCCCTTTGAGTGCATTATCTAGGAATGAACCTGGTAGAACATCCCACACAAACGAATGCTCCACATGCGGGTTTCACATGCCACCAACTCCACATTCACAGGCAACTTCAGCGCCACAGCCGTTTTCAGATAGCCCTCAATGCAAAGGCTCTAGACGCAAATATTGGTGTGAGAGCTAACTCAATCAAGGAAACACTGCATGTTGGTGAAGGGCATATTGAAGAAGGATCAGCCGAGTGGTTCTTGTGGGAGAACAACTCCATTTGGCTCACTAACTTCACACACCATCAGGCTTCCAAACATCTCTCAAGGAAACTCAGTTTTCACACTCTATGCTTAGTGCCCTTTGAGTGCATTATCTAGGAATAAACCTGGTAGAGCATCTCACACAAACGATAGCTCCACATGCGGGTTTCACATGCCACCAACTCCACATTCACAGGCAACTTCAGCGCCACAGCCGTTTTCAGATAGCCCTCAATGCAAAGGCTCTAGACGCAAATATTGGTGTGAGAGCTAATTCAATCAAGGAAACACTGCATGTTGGTGAAGGGCATATTGAAGAAGGATCAGCCGAGTGGTTCTTGTGGGAGAACAACTCCATTTGGCTCACTAACTTCACACACCATCAGGCTTCCAAGCAGCTCTCAAGGAAACTCAGTTTTCACACTCTATGCTTAGTGCCCTTTGTGTGCCTAGGACTGAAATGAATCTTGGTCAGCATCCCACACAAACGAATGCTCCACATGCGGGTTTCACATGCCACCAACTCCACATTCACAGGCAACTTCAGCGCCACAGCCGTTTTCAGATAGCTCTCAATGCAAAGGCTCTAGACGCAAATATTGGTGTGAGAGCTAATTCAATCAAGGAAACACTGCATGTTGGTGAAGGGCATATTGAAGAAGGATCAGCCGAGTGGTTCTTGTGGGAGAACAACTCCATTTGGCTCACTAACTTCACACACCATCAGGCTTCCAAGCAGCTCTCAAGGAAACTCAGTTTTCACACTCTATGCTTAGTGCCCTTTGAGTGCATTATCTAGGAATGAACCTGGTAGAGCATCCCACACAAACGAATGCTCCACATGCGGGTTTCACATGCCACCAACTCCACATTCACAGGCAACTTCAGCGCCACAGCCGTTTTCAGATAGCCCTCAATGCAAAGGCTCTAGACGCAAATATTGGTGTGAGAGCTAATTCAATCAAGGAAACACTGCATGTTGGTGAAGGGCATATTCAAGAAGGATCAGCCGAGTGGTTCTTGTGGGAGAACAACTCCATTTGGCTCACTAACTTCACACACCATCAGGCTTCCAAGCAGCTCTCAAGGAAACTCAGTTTTCACACTCTATGCTTAGTGCCCTTTGAGTGCCTAGGACTGAAATGAAGCTTGGTCAGCATCCCACACAAACGAATGCTCCACATGCGGGTTTCACATGCCACCAACTCCACATTCACAGGCAACTTCAGCGCCACAGCCGTTTTCAGATAGCCCTCAATGCAAAGGATCTAGACGCAAATATTGGTGTGAGAGCTAATTCAATCAAGGAAACACTGCATGTTGGTGAAGGGCATATTGAAGAAGGATCAGCCGAGTGGTTCTTGTGGGAGAACAACTCCATTTGGCTCACTAACTTCACACACCATCAGGCTCAAAAGCAGCTCTCAAGGAAACTCAGTTTTCACACTCTATGCTTAGTGCCCATTGAGTGCCTAGGACTGAAATGAAGATTTGTGAGCATCCCACACAAACGAATGCTCCACATGCGGGTTTCACATGCCACCAACTCCACATTCACAGGCAACTTCAGCGCCACAGCCGTTTTCAGATAGCTCTCAATGCAAAGGCTCTAGACGCAAATATTGGTGTGAGAGCTAATTCAATCAAGGAAACACTGCATGTTGGTGAAGGGCATATTGAAGAAGGATCAGCCGAGTGGTTCTTGTGGGAGAACAACTCCATTTGGCTCACTAACTTCACACACCATCAGGCTTCCAAGCAGCTCTCAAGGAAACTCAGTTTTCACACTCTATGCTTAGTGCCCTTTGAGTGCATTATCTAGGAATGAACCTGGTAGAGCATCCCACACAAACGAATGCTCCACATGCGGGTTTCACATGCCAACAACTCCACATTCACAGGCAACTTCAGTGCCACAGCCATTTTCAGATAGCCCTCAATGCAAAGGCTCTAGACGCAAATATTGGTGTGAGAGCTAATTCAATCAAGGAAACACTGCATGTTGGTGAAGGGCATATTGAAGAAGGATCAGCCGAGTGGTTCTTGTGGGGGAACAACTCCATTTGGCTCACTAACTTCACACACCGTCAGGCTTCCAAGCAGCTCTCAAGGAAACTCAGTTTTCACACTCTATGCTTAGTGCCCTTTGAGTGCCTAGGACTGAAATGAAGCTTGGTCAGCATCCCACACAAACGAATGCTCCACATGCGGGTTTCACATGCCACCAACTCCACATTCTCAGGCAACTTCAGCGCCACAGCCGTTTTCAGATAGCCCTCAATGCAAAGGCTCTAGACGCAAATATTGGTGTGAGAGCTAATTCAATCAAGGAAACACTGCATGTTGGTGAAGGGCATATTGAAGAAGGATCAGCCGAGTGGTTCTTGTGGGAGAACAACTCCATTTGGCTCACTAACTTCACACACCATCAGGCTTCCAAGCAGCTCTCAAGGAAACTCAGTTTTCACACTCTATGCTTAGTGCCCTTAGAGTGCATTATCTAGGAATAAACCTGGTAGAGCATCCCACACAAACTATAGCTCCACATGCGGGTTTCACATGCCACCAACTCCACATTCTCAGGCAACTTCAGCGCCACAGCCGTTTTCAGATAGCCCTCAATGCAAAGGCTCTAGACGCAAATATTGGTGTGAGAGCTAATTCAATCAAGGAAACACTGCATGTTGGTGAAGGGCATATTGAAGAAGGATCAGCCGAGTGGTTCTTGTGGGAGAACAACTCCATTTGGCTCACTAACTTCACACACCATCAGGCTTCCAAGCAGCTCTCAAGGAAACTCAGTTTTCACACTCTATGCTTAGTGCCCTTTGAGTGCATTATCTAGGAATGAACCTGGTAGAGCATCCCACACAAACGAATGCTCCACATGCGGGTTTCACATGCCACCAACTCCACATTCACAGGCAACTTCAGCGCCACAGCCGTTTTCAGATAGCTCTCAATGCAAAGGCTCTAGACGCAAATATTGGTGTGAGAGCTAATTCAATCAAGGAAACACTGCATGTTGGTGAAGGGCATATTGAAGAAGGATCAGCCGAGTGGTTCTTGTGGGAGAACAACTCCATTTGGCTCACTAACTTCACACACCATCAGGCTTCCAAGCAGCTCTCAAGGAAACTCAGGTTTCACACTCTATGCTTAGTGCCCTTTGAGTGCATTATCTAGGAATGAACCTGGTAGAGCATCCCACACAAACGAATGCTCCACATGCGGGTTTCACATGCCACCAACTCCACATTCACAGGCAACTTCAGCGCCACAGCCGTTTTCAGATAGCCCTCAATGCAAAGGCTCTAGACGCAAATATTGGTGTGAGAGCTAACTCAATCAAGGAAACACTGCATGTTGGTGAAGGGCATATTGAAGAAGGATCAGCCGAGTGGTTCTTGTGGGAGAACAACTCCATTTGGCTCACTAACTTCACACACCATCAGGCTTCCAAACAGCTCTCAAGGAAACTCAGTTTTCACACTCTATGCTTAGTGCCCTTTGAGTGCATTATCTAGGAATAAACCTGGTAGAGCATCTCACACAAACGATAGCTCCACATGCGGGTTTCACATGCCACCAACTCCACATTCACAGGCAACTTCAGCGCCACAGCCGTTTTCAGATAGCCCTCAATGCAAAGGCTCTAGACGAAAATATTGGTGTGAGAGCTAATTCAATCAAGGAAACACTGCATGTTGGTGAAGGGCATATTGAAGAAGGATCAGCCGAGTGGTTCTTGTGGGAGAACAACTCCATTTGGCTCACTAACTTCACACACCATCAGGCTTCCAAGCAGCTCTCAAGGAAACTCAGTTTTCACACTCTATGCTTAGTGCCCTTTGTGTGCCTAGGACTGAAATGAATCTTGGTCAGCATCCCACACAAACGAATGCTCCACATGCGGGTTTCACATGCCACCAACTCCACATTCACAGGCAACTTCAGCGCCACAGCCGTTTTCAGATAGCTCTCAATGCAAAGGCTCTAGACGCAAATATTGGTGTGAGAGCTAATTCAATCAAGGAAACACTGCATGTTGGTGAAGGGCATATTGAAGAAGGATCAGCCGAGTGGTTCTTGTGGGAGAACAACTCCATTTGGCTCACTAACTTCACACACCATCAGGCTTCCAAGCAGCTCTCAAGGAAACTCAGTTTTCACACTCTATGCTTAGTGCCCTTTGAGTGCATTATCTAGGAATGAACCTGGTAGAGCATCCCACACAAACGAATGCTCCACATGCGGGTTTCACATGCCACCAACTCCACATTCACAGGCAACTTCAGCGCCACAGCCGTTTTCAGATAGCCCTCAATGCAAAGGCTCTAGACGCAAATATTGGTGTGAGAGCTAATTCAATCAAGGAAACACTGCATGTTGGTGAAGGGCATATTCAAGAAGGATCAGCCGAGTGGTTCTTGTGGGAGAACAACTCCATTTGGCTCACTAACTTCACACACCATCAGGCTTCCAAGCAGCTCTCAAGGAAACTCAGTTTTCACACTCTATGCTTAGTGCCCTTTGAGTGCCTAGGACTGAAATGAAGGTTGGTGAGCATCCCACACAAACGAATGCTCCACATGCGGGTTTCACATGCCACCAACTCCACATTCACAGGCAACTTCAGCGCCACAGCCGTTTTCAGATAGCCCTCAATGCAAAGGATCTAGACGCAAATATTGGTGTGAGAGCTAATTCAATCAAGGAAACACTGCATGTTGGTGAAGGGCATATTGAAGAAGGATCAGCCGAGTGGTTCTTGTGGGAGAACAACTCCATTTGGCTCACTAACTTCACACACCATCAGGCTCAAAAGCAGCTCTCAAGGAAACTCAGTTTTCACACTCTATGCTTAGTGCCCATTGAGTGCCTAGGACTGAAATGAAGATTTGTGAGCATCCCACACAAACGAATGCTCCACATGCGGGTTTCACATGCCACCAACTCCACATTCACAGGCAACTTCAGCGCCACAGCCGTTTTCAGATAGCTCTCAATGCAAAGGCTCTAGACGCAAATATTGGTGTGAGAGCTAATTCAATCAAGGAAACACTGCATGTTGGTGAAGGGCATATTGAAGAAGGATCAGCCGAGTGGTTCTTGTGGGAGAACAACTCCATTTGGCTCACTAACTTCACACACCATCAGGCTTCCAAGCAGCTCTCAAGGAAACTCAGTTTTCACACTCTATGCTTAGTGCCCTTTGAGTGCATTATCTAGGAATGAACCTGGTAGAGCATCCCACACAAACGAATGCTCCACATGCGGGTTTCACATGCCAACAACTCCACATTCACAGGCAACTTCAGTGCCACAGCCATTTTCAGATAGCCCTCAATGCAAAGGCTCTAGACGCAAATATTGGTGTGAGAGCTAATTCAATCAAGGAAACACTGCATGTTGGTGAAGGGCATATTGAAGAAGGATCAGCCGAGTGGTTCTTGTGGGGGAACAACTCCATTTGGCTCACTAACTTCACACACCGTCAGGCTTCCAAGCAGCTCTCAAGGAAACTCAGTTTTCACACTCTATGCTTAGTGCCCTTTGAGTGCCTAGGACTGAAATGAAGCTTGGTCAGCATCCCACACAAACGAATGCTCCACATGCGGGTTTCACATGCCACCAACTCCACATTCTCAGGCAACTTCAGCGCCACAGCCGTTTTCAGATAGCCCTCAATGCAAAGGCTCTAGACGAAAATATTGGTGTGAGAGCTAATTCAATCAAGGAAACACTGCATGTTGGTGAAGGGCATATTGAAGAAGGATCAGCCGAGTGGTTCTTGTGGGAGAACAACTCCATTTGGCTCACTAACTTCACACACCATCAGGCTTCCAAGCAGCTCTCAAGGAAACTCAGTTTTCACACTCTATGCTTAGTGCCCTTTGAGTGCATTATCTAGGAATGAACCTGGTAGAGCATCCCACACAAAGGAATGCTCCACATGCGGGTTTCACATGCCACCAACTCCACATTCACAGGCAACTTCAGTGCCACAGCCGTTTTCAGATAGGCCTCAATGCAAAGGCTCTAGACGCAAATATTGGTGTGAGAGCTAATTGAATCAAGGAAACACTGCATGTTGGTGAAGGGCATATTGAAGAAGGATCAGCCGAGTGGTTCTTGTGGGAGAACAACTCCATTTGGCTCACTAACTTCACACACCATCAGGCTTCCAAGCAGCTCTCAAGGAAACTCAGTTTTCACACTCTATGCTTAGTGCCCTTTGAGTGCATTATCTAGGAATGAACCTGGTAGAGCATCCCACACAAACGAATGCTCCACATGCGGGTTTCACATGCCACCAACTCCACATTCACAGGCAACTTCAGCGCCACAGCCGTTTTCAGATAGCCCTCAATGCAAAGGCTCTAGACGCAAATATTGGCGTGAGAGCTAATTCAATCAAGGAAACACTGCATGTTGGTGAAGGGCATATTGAAGAAGGATCAGCCGAGTGGTTCTTGTGGGAGAACAACTCCATTTGGCTCACTAACTTCACACACCATCAGGCTTCCAAGCAGCTCTCAAGGAAACTCAGTTTTCACACTCTATGCTTAGTGCCCATTGAGTGCCTAGGACTGAAATGAAGATTTGTGAGCATCCCACACAAACGAATGCTCCACATGCGGGTTTCACATGCCACCAACTCCACATTCACAGGCAACTTCAGCGCCACAGCCGTTTTCAGATAGCTCTCAATGCAAAGGCTCTAGACGCAAATATTGGTGTGAGAGCTAATTCAATCAAGGAAACACTGCATGTTGGTGAAGGGCATATTGAAGAAGGATCAGCCGAGTGGTTCTTGTGGGAGAACAACTCCATTTGGCTCACTAACTTCACACACCATCAGGCTTCCAAGCAGCTCTCAAGGAAACTCAGTTTTCACACTCTATGCTTAGTGCCCTTTGAGTGCATTATCTAGGAATGAACCTGGTGGAGCATCCCACACAAACGAATGCTCCACATGCGGGTTTCACATGCCACCAACTCCACATTCACAGGCAACTTCAGTGCCACAGCCGTTTTCAGATAGCCCTCAATGCAAAGGCTCTTGACGCAAATATTGGTGTGAGAGCTAATTCAATCAAGGAAACACTGCATGTTGGTGAAGGGCATATTGAAGAAGGATCAGCCGAGTGGTTCTTGTGGGAGAACAACTCCATTTGGCTCACTAACTTCACACACCATCAGGCTTCCAAGCAGCTCTCAAGGAAACTCAGTTTTCACACTCTATGCTTAGTGCCGTTTGAGTGCATTATCTAGGAATGAACCTGGTAGAGCATCCCACAAAAACGAATGCTCCACATGCGGGTTTCACATGCCACCAACTCCACATTCACAGGAAACTTCAGCGCCACAGCTGTTTTCAGATAGCCCTCAATGCAAAGGCTCTAGACGCAAATATTGGTGTGAGAGCTAATTCAATCAAGGAAACACTGCATGTTGGTGAAGGGCATATTGAAGAAGGATCAGCCGAGTGGTTCTTGTGGGAGAACAACTCCATTTGGCTCACTAACTTCACACACCATCAGGCTTCCAAGCAGCTCTCAAGGAAACTCAGTTTTCACACTCTATGCTTAGTGCCCTTTGAGTGCCTAGGACTGAAATGAAGGTTGGTGAGCATCCCACACAAACGAATGCTCCACATGCGGGTTTCACATGCCACCAACTCCACATTCACAGGCAACTTCAGCGCCACAGCCGTTTTCAGATAGCCCTCAATGCAAAGGATCTAGACGCAAATATTGGTGTGAGAGCTAATTCAATCAAGGAAACACTGCATGTTGGTGAAGGGCATATTGAAGAAGGATCAGCCGAGTGGTTCTTGTGGGAGAACAACTCCATTTGGCTCACTAACTTCACACACCATCAGGCTCAAAAGCAGCTCTCAAGGAAACTCAGTTTTCACACTCTATGCTTAGTGCCCATTGAGTGCCTAGGACTGAAATGAAGATTTGTGAGCATCCCACACAAACGAATGCTCCACATGCGGGTTTCACATGCCACCAACTCCACATTCACAGGCAACTTCAGCGCCACAGCCGTTTTCAGATAGCTCTCAATGCAAAGGCTCTAGACGCAAATATTGGTGTGAGAGCTAATTCAATCAAGGAAACACTGCATGTTGGTGAAGGGCATATTGAAGAAGGATCAGCCGAGTGGTTCTTGTGGGAGAACAACTCCATTTGGCTCACTAACTTCACACACCATCAGGCTTCCAAGCAGCTCTCAAGGAAACTCAGTTTTCACACTCTATGCTTAGTGCCCTTTGAGTGCATTATCTAGGAATGAACCTGGTAGAGCATCCCACACAAACGAATGCTCCACATGCGGGTTTCACATGCCAACAACTCCACATTCACAGGCAACTTCAGTGCCACAGCCATTTTCAGATAGCCCTCAATGCAAAGGCTCTAGACGCAAATATTGGTGTGAGAGCTAATTCAATCAAGGAAACACTGCATGTTGGTGAAGGGCATATTGAAGAAGGATCAGCCGA
The DNA here is from genome assembly GCF_030435755.1 of Ochotona princeps. Lineage (NCBI taxonomy): Eukaryota > Metazoa > Chordata > Mammalia > Lagomorpha > Ochotonidae > Ochotona > Ochotona princeps. The sequence goes on along the minus strand of NW_026699084.1, from coordinate 143,820 downwards.
GTGGTTCTTGTGGGGGAACAACTCCATTTGGCTCACTAACTTCACACACCGTCAGGCTTCCAAGCAGCTCTCAAGGAAACTCAGTTTTCACACTCTATGCTTAGTGCCCTTTGAGTGCCTAGGACTGAAATGAAGCTTGGTCAGCATCCCACACAAACGAATGCTCCACATGCGGGTTTCACATGCCACCAACTCCACATTCTCAGGCAACTTCAGCGCCACAGCCGTTTTCAGATAGCCCTCAATGCAAAGGCTCTAGACGAAAATATTGGTGTGAGAGCTAATTCAATCAAGGAAACACTGCATGTTGGTGAAGGGCATATTGAAGAAGGATCAGCCGAGTGGTTCTTGTGGGAGAACAACTCCATTTGGCTCACTAACTTCACACACCATCAGGCTTCCAAGCAGCTCTCAAGGAAACTCAGTTTTCACACTCTATGCTTAGTGCCCTTTGAGTGCATTATCTAGGAATGAACCTGGTAGAGCATCCCACACAAAGGAATGCTCCACATGCGGGTTTCACATGCCACCAACTCCACATTCACAGGCAACTTCAGTGCCACAGCCGTTTTCAGATAGGCCTCAATGCAAAGGCTCTAGACGCAAATATTGGTGTGAGAGCTAATTGAATCAAGGAAACACTGCATGTTGGTGAAGGGCATATTGAAGAAGGATCAGCCGAGTGGTTCTTGTGGGAGAACAACTCCATTTGGCTCACTAACTTCACACACCATCAGGCTTCCAAGCAGCTCTCAAGGAAACTCAGTTTTCACACTCTATGCTTAGTGCCCTTTGAGTGCATTATCTAGGAATGAACCTGGTAGAGCATCCCACACAAACGAATGCTCCACATGCGGGTTTCACATGCCACCAACTCCACATTCACAGGCAACTTCAGCGCCACAGCCGTTTTCAGATAGCCCTCAATGCAAAGGCTCTAGACGCAAATATTGGCGTGAGAGCTAATTCAATCAAGGAAACACTGCATGTTGGTGAAGGGCATATTGAAGAAGGATCAGCCGAGTGGTTCTTGTGGGAGAACAACTCCATTTGGCTCACTAACTTCACACACCATCAGGCTTCCAAGCAGCTCTCAAGGAAACTCAGTTTTCACACTCTATGCTTAGTGCCCATTGAGTGCCTAGGACTGAAATGAAGATTTGTGAGCATCCCACACAAACGAATGCTCCACATGCGGGTTTCACATGCCACCAACTCCACATTCACAGGCAACTTCAGCGCCACAGCCGTTTTCAGATAGCTCTCAATGCAAAGGCTCTAGACGCAAATATTGGTGTGAGAGCTAATTCAATCAAGGAAACACTGCATGTTGGTGAAGGGCATATTGAAGAAGGATCAGCCGAGTGGTTCTTGTGGGAGAACAACTCCATTTGGCTCACTAACTTCACACACCATCAGGCTTCCAAGCAGCTCTCAAGAAAACTCAGTTTTCACACTCTATGCTTAGTGCCCTTTGAGTGCATTATCTAGGAATGAACCTGGTGGAGCATCCCACACAAACGAATGCTCCACATGCGGGTTTCACATGCCACCAACTCCACATTCACAGGCAACTTCAGTGCCACAGCCGTTTTCAGATAGCCCTCAATGCAAAGGCTCTTGACGCAAATATTGGTGTGAGAGCTAATTCAATCAAGGAAACACTGCATGTTGGTGAAGGGCATATTGAAGAAGGATCAGCCGAGTGGTTCTTGTGGGAGAACAACTCCATTTGGCTCACTAACTTCACACACCATCAGGCTTCCAAGCAGCTCTCAAGGAAACTCAGTTTTCACACTCTATGCTTAGTGCCGTTTGAGTGCATTATCTAGGAATGAACCTGGTAGAGCATCCCACAAAAACGAATGCTCCACATGCGGGTTTCACATGCCACCAACTCCACATTCACAGGAAACTTCAGCGCCACAGCTGTTTTCAGATAGCCCTCAATGCAAAGGCTCTAGACGCAAATATTGGTGTGAGAGCTAATTCAATCAAGGAAACACTGCATGTTGGTGAAGGGCATATTGAAGAAGGATCAGCCGAGTGGTTCTTGTGGGAGAACAACTCCATTTGGCTCACTAACTTCACACACCATCAGGCTTCCAAGCAGCTCTCAAGGAAACTCAGTTTTCACACTCTATGCTTAGTGCCGTTTGAGTGCATTATCTAGGAATGAACCTGGTACAGCATCCCACAAAAACGAATGCTCCACATGCGGGTTTCACATGCCACCAACTCCACATTCACAGGCAACTTCAGAGCCACAGCCGTTTTCAGATAGCCCTCAATGCAAAGGCTCTAGACGCAAATATTGGTGTGAGAGCTAATTCAATCAAGGAAACACTGCATGTTGGTGAAGGGCATATTGAAGAAGGATCAGCCGAGTGGTTCTTGTGGGAGAACAACTCCATTTGGCTCACTAACTTCACACACCATCAGGCTTCCAAGCAGCTCTCAAGGAAACTCAGTTTTCACACTCTATGCTTAGTGCCCTTTGAGTGCATTATCTAGGAATGAAACTGGTAGAGCATCCCACACAAACGAATGCTCCACATGCGGGTTTCACATGCCACCAACTCCACATTCACAGGCAACTTCAGTGCCACAGCCGTTTTCAGATAGCCCTCAATGCAAAGGCTCTAGACGCAAATATTGGTGTGAGAGCTAATTCAATCAAGGAAACACTGCATGTTGGTGAAGGGCATATTGAAGAAGGATCAGCCGAGTGGTTCTTGTGGGAGAACAACTCCATTTGGCTCACTAACTTCACACACCATCAGGCTTCCAGGCAGCTCTCAAGGAAACTCAGTTTTCAAACTCTATGCTTAGTGCCCTTTGTGTGCCTAGGACAGAAAAGAAGCTTGGTGAGGATCCCACACAAACGAATGCTCCACATGCGGGTTTCACATGCCACCAACTCCACATTCACAGGCAACTTCAGTGCCACAGCCGTTTTCAGATAGCCCTCAATGCAAAGGCTCTAGACGCAAATATTGGTGTGAGAGCTAATTCAATCAAGGAAACACTGCATGTTGGTGTAGGGCATATTGAAGAAGGATCAGTCGAGTGGTTCTTGTGGGAGAACAACTCCATTTGGCTCACTAACTTCACACACCATCAGGCTTCCAAGCAGCTCTCAAGGAAACTCAGTTTTCACACTCTATGCTTAGTGCCCTTTGAGTGCATTATCTAGGAATGAACCTGGTAGAGCATCCCACACAAACGAATGCTCCACATGCGGGTTTCACATGCCACCAACTCCACATTCACAGGCAACTTCAGAGCCACAGCCGTTTTCAGATAGCCCTCAATGCAAAGGCTCTAGACGCAAATATTGGTGTGAGAGCTAATTCAATCAAGGAAACACTGCATGTTGGTGAAGGGCATATTGAAGAAGGATCAGCTGAGTGGTTCTTGTGGGAGAACAACTCCATTTGGCTCACTAACTTCACACACCATCAGGCTTCCAAGCAGCTCTCAAGGAAACTCAGTTTTCACACTCTATGCTTAGTGCCCTTTGGGTGCATTATCTAGGAATGAACCTGGTAGAGCATCCCACACAAACGAATGCTCCACATGCGGGTTTCACATGCCACCAACTCCACATTCACAGGCAACTTCAGTGCCACAGCCGTTTTCAGATAGCCCTCAATGCAAAGGCTCTAGACGCAAATATTGGTGTGAGAGCTAATTCAATCAAGGAAACACTGCATGTTGGTGAAGGGCATATTGAAGAAGGATCAGCCGAGTGGTTCTTGTGGGAGAACAACTCCATTTGGCTCACTAACTTCACACACCATCAGGCTTCCAAGCAGCTCTCAAGGAAACTCAGTTTTCACACTCTATGCTTAGTGCCCTTTGAGTGCATTATCTAGGAATGAACCTGGTAGAGCATCCCACACAAACGAATGCTCCACATGCGGGTTTCACATGCCACCAACTCCACATTCACAGGCAACTTCAGTGCCACAGCCGTTTTCAGATAGCCCTCAATGCAAAGGCTCTAGACGCAAATATTGGTGTGAGAGCTAATTCAATCAAGGAAAAACTGCATGTTGGTGAAGGGCATATTGAAGAAGGATCAGCCGAGTGGTTCTTGTGGGAGAACAACTCCATTTGGCTCACTAACTTCACACACCATCAGGCTTCCAAGCAGCTCTCAAGGAAACTCAGTTTTCACACTCTATGCTTAGTGCCCGTTGAGTGCATTATCTAGGAATGAACCTGGTAGACCATCCCACACAAACGAATGCTCCACATGCGGGTTTCACATGCCACCAACTCCACATTCACAGGCAACTTCAGAGCCACAGCCGTTTTCAGATAGCCCTCAATGCAAAGGCTCTAGACGCAAATATTGGTGTGAGAGCTAATTCAATCAAGGAAACACTGCATGTTGGTGAAGGGCATATTGAAGAAGGATCAGCCGAGTGGTTCTTGTGGGAGAACAACTCCATTTGGCTCACTAACTTCACACACCATCAGGCTTCCAAGCAGCTCTCATGGAAACTCAGTTTTCACACTCTATGCTTAGTGCCCTTTGAGTGCATTATCTAGGAATGAACCTGGTAGAGCATCCCACACAAACGAATGCTCCACATGCGGGTTTCACATGCCACCAACTCCACATTCACAGGCAACTTCAGAGCCACAGCCGTTTTCAGATAGCCCTCAATGCAAAGGCTCTAGACGCAAATATTGGTGTGAGAGCTAATTCAATCAAGGAAACACTGCATGTTGGTGAAGGGCATATTGAAGAAGGATCAGCCGAGTGGTTCTTGTGGGAGAACAACTCCATTTGGCTCACTAACTTCACACACCATCAGGCTTCCAAGCAGCTCTCAAGGAAACTCAGTTTTCACACTCTATGCTTAGTGCCCTTTGAGTGCCTAGGACTGAAATGAAGATTGGTGAGCATCCCACACAAACGAATGCTCCACATGCGGGTTTCACATGCCACCAACTCCACATTCACAGGCAACTTCAGCGCCACAGCCGTTTTCAGATAGCTCTCAATGCAAAGGCTCTAGACGCAAATATTGGTGTGAGAGCTAATTCAATCAAGGAAACACTGCATGTTGGTGAAGGGCATATTGAAGAAGGATCAGCCGAGTGGTTCTTGTGGGAGAACAACTCCATTTGGCTCACTAACTTCACACACCATCAGGCTTCCAAGCAGCTCTCAAGGAAACTCAGTTTTCACACTCTATGCTTAGTGCCCTTTGGGTGCATTATCTAGGAATGAACCTGGTAGAGCATCCCACACAAACGAATGCTCCACATGCGGGTTTCACATGCCACCAACTCCACATTCACAGGCAACTTCAGTGCCACAGCCGTTTTCAGATAGCCCTCAATGCAAAGGCTCTAGACGCAAATATTGGTGTGAGAGCTAATTCAATCAAGGAAACACTGCATGTTGGTGAAGGGCATATTGAAGAAGGATCAGCCGAGTGGTTCTTGTGGGAGAACAACTCCATTTGGCTCACTAACTTCACACACCATCAGGCTTCCAAGCAGCTCTCATGGAAACTCAGTTTTCACACTCTATGCTTAGTGCCCTTTGAGTGCATTATCTAGGAATGAACCTGGTAGAGCATCCCACACAAACGAATGCTCCACATGCGGGTTTCACATGCCACCAACTCCACATTCACAGGCAACTTCAGCGCCACAGCCGTTTTCAGATAGCCCTCAATGCAAAGGCTCTAGACGCAAATATTGGTGTGAGAGCTAATTCAATCAAGGAAACACTGCATGTTGGTGAAGGGCATATTGAAGAAGGATCAGCCGAGTGGTTCTTGTGGGAGAACAACTCCATTTGGCTCACTAACTTCACACACCATCAGGCTTCCAAGCAGCTCTCAAGGAAACTCAGTTTTCACACTCTATGCTTAGTGCCCTTTGAGTGCCTAGGACTGAAATGAAGATTGGTGAGCATCCCACACAAACGAATGCTCCACATGCGGGTTTCACATGCCACCAACTCCACATTCACAGGCAACTTCAGCGCCACAGCCGTTTTCAGATAGGCCTCAATGCAAAGGCTCTAGACGCAAATATTGGTGTGAGAGCTAATTCAATCAAGGAAACACTGCATGTTGGTGTAGGGCATATTGAAGAAGGATCAGCTGAGTGGTTCTTGTGGGAGAACAACTCCATTTGGCTCACTAACTTCACACACCATCAGGCTTCCAAGCAGCTCTCAAGGAAACTCAGTTTTCACACTCTATGCTTAGTGCCCTTTGGGTGCATTATCTAGGAATGAACCTGGTAGAGCATCCCACACAAACGAATGCTCCACATGCGGGTTTCACATGCCACCAACTCCACATTCACAGGCAACTTCAGAGCCACAGCCGTTTTCAGATAGCCCTCAATGCAAAGGCTCTAGACGCAAATATTGGTGTGAGAGCTAATTCAATCAAGGAAACACTGCATGTTGGTGAAGGGCATATTGAAGAAGGATCAGCCGAGTGGTTCTTGTGGGAGAACAACTCCATTTGGCTCACTAACTTCACACACCATCAGGCTTCCAAGCAGCTCTCAAGGAAACTCAGTTTTCACACTCTATGCTTAGTGCCCTTTGAGTGCATTATCTAGGAATGAACCTGGTAGAGCATCCCACACAAACGAATGCTCCACATGCGGGTTTCACATGCCACCAACTCCACATTCACAGGCAACTTCAGTGCCACAGCCGTTTTCAGATAGCCCTCAATGCAAAGGCTCTAGACGCAAATATTGGTGTGAGAGCTAATTCAAACAAGGAAACACTGCATGTTGGTGAAGGGCATATTGAAGAAGGATCAGCCGAGTGGTTCTTGTGGGAGAACAACTCCATTTGGCTCACTAACTTCACACACCATCAGGCTTCCAAGCAGCTCTCAAGGAAACTCAGTTTTCACACTCTATGCTTAGTGCCCTTTGAGTGCATTATCTAGGAATGAACCTGGTAGAGCATCCCACACAAACGAATGCTCCACATGCGGGTTTCACATGCCACCAACTCCACATTCACAGGCAACTTCAGAGCCACAGCCGTTTTCAGATAGCCCTCAATGCAAAGGCTCTAGACGCAAATATTGGTGTGAGAGCTAATTCAATCAAGGAAACACTGCATGTTGGTGAAGGGCATATTGAAGAAGGATCAGCCGAGTGGTTCTTGTGGGAGAACAACTCCATTTGGCTCACTAACTTCACACACCATCAGGCTTCCAAGCAGCTCTCAAGGAAACTCAGTTTTCACACTCTATGCTTAGTGCCCTTTGAGTGCCTAGGACTGAAATGAACCTGGTAGAGCATCCCACACAAACGAATGCTCCACATGCGGGTTTCACATGACACCAACTCCACATTCTCAGGCAACTCAACACCACAGCTGTTTTCACATAGCCCTCAATGCAAAGGCTCTAGACGCAAATATTGGTGTGAGAGCTAATTGAATCAAGGAAACACTGCATGTTGGTGAAGGGCATATTGAAGAAGGATCAGCCGAGTGGTTCTTGTGGGAGAACAACTCCATTTGGCTCACTAACTTCACACACCATCAGGCTTCCAAGCAGCTCTCAAGGAAACTCAGTTTTCACACTCTATGCTTAGTGCCCTTTGAATGCCTAGGACTGAAATGAACCTGGTAGAGCATCCCACACAAACGACTGCTCCACATGCGGGTTTCACATGCCAACAACTCCACATTCACAGGCAACTTCAGCGCCACAGCCATTTTCAGATAGCCCTCAATGCAAAGGCTCTAGACACAAATATTGGTGTGAGAGCTAATTCAATCAAGGAAACACTGCATGTTGGTGAAGGGCATATTGAAGAAGGATCAGCCGAGTGGTTCTTGTGGTAGAACAACTCCATTTGGCTCACTAACTTCACACACCATCAGGCTTCCAAGCAGCTCTCAAGGAAACTCAGTTTTCACACTCTATGCTTAGTGCCCTTTGAGTGCATTATCTAGCAATGAACCTGGTAGAGCATCCCACACAAACGAATGCTCCACATGCGGGTTTCACATGCCACCAACTCCACATTCACAGGCAACTTCAGCGCCACAGCCGTTTTCAGATAGCCCTCAATGCAAAGGCTCTAGACGCAAATATTGGTGTGAGAGTTAATTCAATCAAGGAAATACTGCATGTTGGTGAAGGGCATATTGAAGAAGGATCAGCCGAGTGGTTCTTGTGGGAGAACAACTCCATTTGGCTCACTAACTTCACACACCATCAGGCTTCCAAGCAGCTCTCAAGGAAACTCAGTTTTCCCACTCTACGCTTAGTGCCCTTTGTGTGCCTAGGACTGAAATGAAGCTTGGTGAGGATCCCACACAAACGAATGCTCCACATGCGGGTTTCACATGCCACCAACTCCACATTCACAGGCAACTTCAGCGCCACAGCCGTTTTAGATAGTTCTCAATGCAAAGGCTCTAGTTGCAAATATTGGTGTGAGAGCTAATTCAATCAAGGAAACACTGCATGTTGGTGAAGGGCATATTGAAGAAGGATCAGCCGAGTGGTTCTTGTGGGAGAACAACTCCATTTGGCTCACTAACTTCACACACCATCAGGCTTCCAAGCAGCTCTCAAGGAAACTCAGTTTTCACACTCTATGCTTAGTGCCCTTTGAGTGCCTAGGACTGAAATGAAGGTTGGTGAGCATCCCACACAAACGAATGCTCCACATGCGGGTTTCACATGCCACCATCTCCACATTCTCAGGCAACTCAACACCACAGCTGTTTTCACATAGCCCTCAATGCAAAGGCTCTAGACGCAAATATTTGTGTGAGAGCTAATTCAATCAAGGAAACACTGCATGTTGGTTGGTGAAGGGCATATTGAAGAAGGATCAGCCGAGTGGTTCTTGTGGGAGAACAACTCCATTTGGCTCACTAACTTCACACACCATCAGGCTTCCAAGCAGCTCTCAAGGAAACTCAGTTTTCACACTCTATGCTTAGTGCCGTTTGAGTGCATTATCTAGGAATGAAGCTGGTATAGCATCCCAAACAAACGAATGCTCCACATGCGGGTTTCACATGCCACCAAATCCACATTCACAGGCAACTTCAGCGCCACAGCCGTTTTCAGGTAACCCTCAATGCAAAGGCTCTAGACGCAAATATTGGTGTGAGAGCTAATTCAATCAAGGAAACACTGCATGTTGGTGAAGGGCATATTGAAGAAGGATCAGCCGAGTGGATCTTGTGGGAGAACAACTCCATTTGGCTCACTAACTTCACACACCATCAGGCTTCCAAGCAGCTCTCAAGGAAACTCAGTTTTCACACTCTATGCTTAGTGCCCTTTGAGTGCATTATCTAGGAAAGAACCTGGTAGAGCATCCCACACAAACGAATGCTCCACATGCGGGTTTCACATGCCACCAACTCCACATTCTCAGGCAACTTCAGCGCCACAGCCGTTTTCAGATAGCCCTCAATGCAAAGGCTCTAGACGCAAATATTGGTGTGAGAGCTAATTCAATCAAGGAAACACTGCATGTTGGTGAAGGGCATATTGAAGAAGGATCAGCCGAGTGGTTCTTGTGGGAGAACAACTCCATTTGGCTCACTAACTTCACACACCATCAGGCTTCCAAGCAGCTCTCAAGGAAACTCAGTTTTCACACTCTATGCTTAGTGCCCTTTGAGTGCATTATCTAGGAATAAACCTGGTAGAGCATCTCACACAAACGATAGCTCCACATGCGGGTTTCACATGCCACCAACTCCACATTCTCAGGCAACTTCAGCGCCACAGCCGTTTTCAGATACCCCTCAATGCAAAGGCTCTAGACGCAAATATTGGTGTGAGAGCTAATTCAATCAAGGAAACACTGCATGTTGGTGAAGGGCATATTGAAGAAGGATCAGCCGAGTGGTTCTTGTTGGAGAACAACTCCATTTGGCTCACTAACTTCACACACCATCAGGCTTCCAAGCAGCTCTCAAGGAAACTCAGTTTTCACACTCTATGCTTAGTGCCCTTTGAGTGCATTATCTAGGAAAGAACCTGGTAGAGCATCCCACACAAACGAATGCTCCACATGCGGGTTTCACATGCCACCAACTCCACATTCTCAGGCAACTTCAGCGCCACAGCCGTTTTCAGATAGCCCTCAATGCAAAGGCTCTAGACGCAAATATTGGTGTGAGAGCTAATTCAATCAAGGAAACACTGCATGTTGGTGAAGGGCATATTGAAGAAGGATCAGCCGAGTGGATCTTGTGGGAGAACAACTCCATTTGGCTCACTAACTTCACACACCATCAGGCTTCCAAGCAGCTCTCAAGGAAACTCAGTTTTCACACTCTATGCTTAGTGCCCTTTGAGTGCATTATCTAGGAAAGAACCTGGTAGAGCATCCCACACAAACGAATGCTCCACATGCGGGTTTCACATGCCACCAACTCCACATTCTCAGGCAACTTCAGCGCCACAGCCGTTTTCAGATAGCCCTCAATGCAAAGGCTCTAGACGCAAATATTGGTGTGAGAGCTAATTCAATCAAGGAAACACTGCATGTTGGTGAAGGGCATATTGAAGAAGGATCAGCCGAGTGGTTCTTGTGGGAGAACAACTCCATTTGGCTCACTAACTTCACACACCATCAGGCTTCCAAGCAGCTCTCAAGGAAACTCAGTTTTCACACTCTATGCTTAGTGCCCTTTGAGTGCATTATCTAGGAATAAACCTGGTAGAGCATCTCACACAAACGATAGCTCCACATGCGGGTTTCACATGCCACCAACTCCACATTCTCAGGCAACTTCAGCGCCACAGCCGTTTTCAGATACCCCTCAATGCAAAGGCTCTAGACGCAAATATTGGTGTGAGAGCTAATTCAATCAAGGAAACACTGCATGTTGGTGAAGGGCATATTGAAGAAGGATCAGCCGAGTGGTTCTTGTTGGAGAACAACTCCATTTGGCTCACTAACTTCACACACCATCAGGCTTCCAAGCAGCTCTCAAGGAAACTCAGTTTTCACACTCTATGCTTAGTGCCCTTTGAGTGCCTAGGACTGAAATGAAGCTTGGTCAGCATCCCACACAAACGAATGCTCCACATGCGGGTTTCACATGCCACCAACTCCACATTCACAGGCAACTTCAGCGCCACAGCCGTTTTCAGATAGCTCTCAATGCAAAGGCTCTAGACGCAAATATTGGTGTGAGAGCTAATTCAATCAAGGAAACACTGCATGTTGGTGAAGGGCATATTGAAGAAGGATCAGCCGAGTGGTTCTTGTGGGAGAACAACTCCATTTGGCTCACTAACTTCACACACCATCAGGCTTCCAAGCAGCTCTCAAGGAAACTCAGTTTTCACACTCTATGCTTAGTGCCCTTTGAGTGCATTATCTAGGAATGAAGCTGGTAGAGCATCCCACACAAACGAATGCTCCACATGCGGCTTTAACATGCCACCAACTCCACATTCACAGGCAACTTCAGCGCCACAGCCGTTTTCAGATAGCCCTCAATGCAAAGGCTCTAGACGCAAATATTGGTGTGAGAGCTAATTCAATCAAGGAAACACTGCATGTTGGTGAAGGGCATATTGAAGAAGGATCAGCAGAGTGGTTCTTGTGGGAGAACAACTCCATTTGGCTCACTAACTTCACACACCATCAGGCTTCCAAGCAGCTCTCAAGGAAACTCAGTTTTCACACTCTATGCTTAGTGCCCTTAGAGTGCATTATCTAGGAATAAACCTGGTAGAGCATCCCACACAAACTATAGCTCCACATGCGGGTTTCACATGCCACCAACTCCACATTCACAGGCAACTTCAGTGCCACAGCCATTTTCAGATAGCCCTCAATGCAAAGGCTCTAGACGCAAATATTGGTGTGAGAGCTAATTCAATCAAGGAAACACTGCATGTTGGTGAAGGGCATATTGAAGAAGGATCAGCCGAGTGGATCTTGTGGGAGAACAACTCCATTTGGCTCACTAACTTCACACACCATCAGGCTTCCAAGCAGCTCTCAAGGAAACTCAGTTTTCACACTCTATGCTTAGTGCCGTTTGAGTGCATTATCTAGGAATGAACCTGGTAGAGCATCCCACAAAAACGAATGCTCCACATGCGGGTTTCACATGCCACCAACTCCACATTCACAGGAAACTTCAGCGCCACAGCCGTTTTCAGATAGCCCTCAATGCAAAGGCTCTAGACGCAAATATTGGTGTGAGAGCTAATTCAATCAAGGAAACACTGCATGTTGGTGAAGGGCATATTGAAGAAGGATCAGCCGAGTGGTTCTTGTGGGAGAACAACTCCATTTGGCTCACTAACTTCACACACCATCAGGCTTCCAAGCAGCTCTCAAGGAAACTCAGTTTTCACACTCTATGCTTAGTGCCCTTTGAGTGCATTATCTAGGAAAGAACCTGGTAGAGCATCCCACACAAACGAATGCTCCACATGCGGGTTTCACATGCCACCAACTCCACATTCTCAGGCAACTTCAGCGCCACAGCCGTTTTCAGATAGCCCTCAATGCAAAGGCTCTAGACACAAATATTGGTGTGAGAGCTAATTCAATCAAGGAAACACTGCATGTTGGTGAAGGGCATATTGAAGAAGGATCAGCCGAGTGGTTCTTGTGGGAGAACAACTCCATTTGGCTCACTAACTTCACACACCATCAGGCTTCCAAGCAGCTCTCAAGGAAACTCAGTTTTCACACTCTATGCTTAGTGCCCTTAGAGTGCATTATCTAGGAATAAACCTGGTAGAGCATCCCACACAAACTATAGCTCCACATGCGGGTTTCACATGCCACCAACTCCACATTCACAGGCAACTTCAGCGCCACAGCCATTTTCAGATAGCCCTCAATGCAAAGGCTCTAGACGCAAATATTGGTGTGAGAGCTAATTCAATCAAGGAAACACTGCATGTTGGTGAAGGGCATATTGAAGAAGGATCAGCCGAGTGGATCTTGTGGGAGAACAACTCCATTTGGCTCACTAACTTCACACACCATCAGGCTTCCAAGCAGCTCTCAAGGAAACTCAGTTTTCACACTCTATGCTTAGTGCCCTTTGAGTGCATTTTCTAGGAATGAAGCTGGTAGAGCATCCCACACAAACGAATGCTCCACATGCGGGTTTCACATGCCACCAACTCCACATTCACAGGCAACTTCAGCGCCACAGCCGTTTTCAGATAGCCCTCAATGCAAAGGCTCTAGACGCAAATATTGGTGTGAGAGCTAACTCAATCAAGGAAACACTGCATGTTGGTGAAGGGCATATTGAAGAAGGATCAGCCGAGTGGTTCTTGTGGGAGAACAACTCCATTTGGCTCACTAACTTCACACACCATCAGGCTTCCAAACAGCTCTCAAGGAAACTCAGTTTTCACACTCTATGCTTAGTGCCCTTTGAGTGCATTATCTAGGAATAAACCTGGTAGAGCATCTCACACAAACGATAGCTCCACATGCGGGTTTCACATGCCACCAACTCCACATTCACAGGCAACTTCAGCGCCACAGCCGTTTTCAGATACCCCTCAATGCAAAGGCTCTAGACGCAAATATTGGTGTGAGAGCTAATTCAATCAAGGAAACACTGCATGTTGGTGAAGGGCATATTGAAGAAGGATCAGCCGTGTGGTTCTTGTGGGAGAACAACTCCATTTGGCTCACTAACTTCACACACCATCAGGCTTCCAAGCAGCTCTCAAGGAAACTCAGTTTTCACACTCTATGCTTAGTGCCCTTTGAGTGCATTATCTAGGAATGAACCTGGTAGAGCATCCCACACAAACGAATGCTCCACATGCGGGTTTCACATGCCACCAACTCCACATTCACAGGCAACTTCAGCGCCACAGCCGTTTTCAGATAGCCCTCAATGCAAAGGCTCTAGACGCAAATATTGGTGTGAGAGCTAATTCAATCAAGGAAACACTGCATGTTGGTGAAGGGCATATTGAAGAAGGATCAGCCGAGTGGTTCTTGTGGGAGAACAACTCCATTTGGCTCACTAACTTCACACACCATCAGGCTTCCAAGCAGCTCTCAAGGAAACTCAGTTTTCACACTCTATGCTTAGTGCCCTTTGAGTGCATTATCTAGGAATAAACCTGGTAGAGCATCCCACACAAACTATAGCTCCACATGCGGGTTTCACATGCCACCAACTCCACATTCTCAGGCAACTTCAGCGCCACAGCCGTTTTCAGATAGCCCTCAATGCAAAGGCTCTAGACGCAAATATTGGTGTGAGAGCTAATTCAATCAAGGAAACACTGCATGTTGGTGAAGGGCATATTGAAGAAGGATCAGCCGAGTGGATCTTGTGGGAGAACAACTCCATTTGGCTCACTAACTTCACACACCATCAGGCTTCCAAGCAGCTCTCAAGGAAACTCAGTTTTCACACTCTATGCTTAGTGCCCTTTGAGTGCATTATCTAGGAATGAACCTGGTAGAGCATCCCACACAAACGAATGCTCCACATGCGGGTTTCACATGCCACCAACTCCACATTCACAGGCAACTTCAGCGCCACAGCCGTTTTCAGATAGCCCTCAATGCAAAGGCTCTAGACGCAAATATTGGTGTGAGAGCTAACTCAATCAAGGAAACACTGCATGTTGGTGAAGGGCATATTGAAGAAGGATCAGCCGAGTGGTTCTTGTGGGAGAACAACTCCATTTGGCTCACTAACTTCACACACCATTAGGCTTCCAAACAGCTCTCAAGGAAACTCAGTTTTCACACTCTATGCTTAGTGCCCTTTGAGTGCATTATCTAGGAATAAACCTGGTAGAGCATCTCACACAAACGATAGCTCCACATGCGGGTTTCACATGCCACCAACTCCACATTCACAGGCAACTTCAGCGCCACAGCCGTTTTCAGATAGCCCTCAATGCAAAGGCTCTAGACGCAAATATTGGTGTGAGAGCTAATTCAATCAAGGAAACACTGCATGTTGGTGAAGGGCATATTGAAGAAGGATCAGCCGAGTGGTTCTTGTGGGAGAACAACTCCATTTGGCTCACTAACTTCACACACCATCAGGCTTCCAAGCAGCTCTCAAGGAAACTCAGTTTTCACACTCTATGCTTAGTGCCCTTTGTGTGCCTAGGACTGAAATGAAGCTTGGTCAGCATCCCACACAAACGAATGCTCCACATGCGGGTTTCACATGCCACCAACTCCACATTCACAGGCAACTTCAGCGCCACAGCCATTTTCAGATAGCTCTCAATGCAAAGGCTCTAGACGCAAATATTGGTGTGAGAGCTAATTCAATCAAGGAAACACTGCATGTTGGTGAAGGGCATATTGAAGAAGGATCAGCCGAGTGGTTCTTGTGGGAGAACAACTCCATTTGGCTCACTAACTTCACACACCATCAGGCTTCCAAGCAGCTCTCAAGGAAACTCAGTTTTCACACTCTATGCTTAGTGCCCTTTGAGTGCATTATCTAGGAATGAACCTGGTAGAGCATCCCACACAAACGAATGCTCCACATGCGGGTTTCACATGCCACCAACTCCACATTCACAGGCAACTTCAGCGCCACAGCCGTTTTCAGATAGCCCTCAATGCAAAGGCTCTAGACGCAAATATTGGTGTGAGAGCTAATTCAATCAAGGAAACACTGCATGTTGGTGAAGGGCATATTGAAGAAGGATCAGCCGAGTGGTTCTTGTGGGAGAACAACTCCATTTGGCTCACTAACTTCAAACACCATCAGGCTTCCAAGCAGCTCTCAAGGAAACTCAGTTTTCACACTCTATGCTTAGTGCCCTTTGAGTGCATTATCTAGGAAAGAACCTGGTAGAGCATCCCACACAAACGAATGCTCCACATGCGGGTTTCACATGCCACCAACTCCACATTCTCAGGCAACTTCAGCGCCACAGCCGTTTTCAGATAGCCCTCAATGCAAAGGCTCTAGACGCAAATATTGGTGTGAGAGCTAATTCAATCAAGGAAACACTGCATGTTGGTGAAGGGCATATTGAAGAAGGATCAGCCGAGTGGTTCTTGTGGGAGAACAACTCCATTTGGCTCACTAACTTCACACACCATCAGGCTTCCAAACAGCTCTCAAGGAAACTCAGTTTTCACACTCTATGCTTAGTGCCCTTTGAGTGCATTATCTAGGAATAAACCTGGTAGAGCATCCCACACAAACGATAGCTCCACATGCGGGTTTCACATGCCACCAACTCCACATTCACAGGTAACTTCAGCGCCACAGTCGTTTTCAGATAGCCCTCAATGCAAAGGCTCTAGACGCAAATATTGGTGTGAGAGCTAATTCAATCAAGGAAACACTGCATGTTGGTGAAGGGCATTTTGAAGAAGGATCAGCCGAGTGGTTCTTGTGGGAGAACAACTCCATTTGGCTCACTAACTTCACACACCATCAGGCTTCCAAGCAGCTCTCAAGGAAACTCAGTTTTCACACTCTATGCTTAGTGCCCTTTGAGTGCATTATCTAGGAATGAACCTGGTAGAGCATCCCACACAAACGAATGCTCCACATGCGGGTTTCACATGCCACCAACTCCACATTCTCAGGCAACTTCAGCGCCACAGCCGTTTTCAGATAGCCCTCAATGCAAAGGCTCTAGACGCAAATATTGGTGTGAGAGCTAATTCAATCAAGGAAACACTGCATGTTGGTGAAGGGCATATTGAAGAAGGATCAGCCGAGTGGTTCTTGTGGGAGAACAACTCCATTTGGCTCACTAACTTCACACACCATCAGGCTTCCAAGCAGCTCTCAAGGAAACTCAGTTTTCACACTCTATGCTTAGTGCCCTTTGAGTGCCTAGGACTGAAATGAAGGTTGGTGAGCATCCCACACAAACGAATGCTCCACATGCGGGTTTCACATGCCACCAACTCCACATTCACAGGCAACTTCAGCGCCACAGCCGTTTTCAGATAGCCCTCAATGCAAAGGATCTAGACGCAAATATTGGTGTGAGAGCTAATTCAATCAAGGAAACACTGCATGTTGGTGAAGGGCATATTGAAGAAGGATCAGCCGAGTGGTTCTTGTGGGAGAACAACTCCATTTGGCTCACTAACTTCACACACCATCAGGCTCAAAAGCAGCTCTCAAGGAAACTCAGTTTTCACACTCTATGCTTAGTGCCCATTGAGTGCCTAGGACTGAAATGAAGATTTGTGAGCATCGCACACAAACGAATGCTCCACATGCGGGTTTCACATGCCACCAACTCCACATTCACAGGCAACTTCATCGCCACAGCCGTTTTCAGATAGCTCTCAATGCAAAGGCTCTAGACGCAAATATTGGTGTGAGAGCTAATTCAATCAAGGAAACACTGCATGTTGGTGAAGGGCATATTGAAGAAGGATCAGCCGAGTGGTTCTTGTGGGAGAACAACTCCATTTGGCTCACTAACTTCACACACCATCAGGCTTCCAAGCAGCTCTCAAGGAAACTCAGTTTTCACACTCTATGCTTAGTGCCCTTTGAGTGCATTATCTAGGAATGAACCTGGTAGAGCATCCCACACAAACGAATGCTCCACATGCGGGTTTCACATGCCACCAACTCCACATTCACAGGCAACTTCAGTGCCACAGCCATTTTCAGATAGCCCTCAATGCAAAGGCTCTAGACGCAAATATTGGTGTGAGAGCTAATTCAATCAAGGAAACACTGCATGTTGGTGAAGGGCATATTGAAGAAGGATCAGCAGAGTGGTTCTTGTGGGGGAACAACTCCATTTGGCTCACTAACTTCAAACACCGTCAGGCTTCCAAGCAGCTCTCAAGGAAACTCAGTTTTCACACTCTATGCTTAGTGCCCTTTGAGTGCCTAGGACTGAAATGAAGATTGGTGAGCATCCCACACAAACGAATGCTCCACATGCGGGTTTCACATGCCACCAACTCCACATTCTCAGGCAACTTCAGCGCCACAGCCGTTTTGAGATAGCCCTCAATGCAAAGGCTCTAGACGCAAATATTGGTGTGAGAGCTAATTCAATCAAGGAAACACTGCATGTTGGTGAAGGGCATATTGAAGAAGGATCAGCCAAGTGGTTCTTGTGGGAGAACAACTCCATTTGGCTCACTAACTTCACACACCATCAGGCTTCCAAGCAGCTCTCAAGGAAACTCAGTTTTCACACTCTATGCTTAGTGCCCTTTGAGTGCATTATCTAGGAATGAACCTGGTAGAGCATCCCACACAAACGAATGCTCCACATGCGGGTTTCACATGCCACCAACTCCACATTCACAGGCAACTTCAGCGCCACAGCCGTTTTCAGATAGCCCTCAATGCAAAGGCTCTAGACGCAAATATTGGTGTGAGAGCTAATTCAATCAAGGAAACACTGCATGTTGGTGAAGGGCATATTGAAGAAGGATCAGCCGAGTGGTTCTTGTGGGAGAACAACTCCATTTGGCTCACTAACTTCACACACCATCAGGCTTCCAAGCAGCTCTCAAGGAAACTCAGTTTTCACACTCTATGCTTAGTGCCCTTTGAGTGCATTATCTAGGAATGAACCTGGTAGAGCATCCCACACAAACGAATGCTCCACATGCGGGTTTCACATGCCACCAACTCCACATTCACAGGCAACTTCAGCGCCACAGCCGTTTTCAGATAGCCCTCAATGCAAAGGCTCTAGACGCAAATATTGGTGTGAGAGCTAATTCAATCAAGGAAACACTGCATGTTGGTGAAGGGCATATTGAAGAAGGATCAGCCAAGTGGTTCTTGTGGGAGAACAACTCCATTTGGCTCACTAACTTCACACACCATCAGGCTTCCAAGCAGCTCTCAAGGAAACTCAGTTTTCACACTCTATGCTTAGTGCTCTATGTGTGCCTAGGACTGAAATGAAGCTTGGTCAGCATCCCACACAAACGAATGCTCCACATGCGGGTTTCACATGCCACCAACTCCACATTCTCAGGCAACTTCAGCGCCACAGCCGTTTTCAGATAGCCCTCAATGCAAAGGCTCTAGACGAAAATATTGGTGTGAGAGCTAATTCAATCAAGGAAACACTGCATGTTGGTGAAGGGCATATTGAAGAAGGATCAGCCGAGTGGTTCTTGTGGGAGAACAACTCCATTTGGCTCACTAACTTCACACACCATCAGGCTTCCAAGCAGCTCTCAAGGAAACTCAGTTTTCACACTCTATGCTTAGTGCCCTTTGAGTGCATTATCTAGGAATGAAGCTGGTAGAGCATCCCACACAAAGGAATGCTCCACATGCGGGTTTCACATGCCACCAACTCCACATTCACAGGCAACTTCAGTGCCACAGCCGTTTTCAGATAGGCCTCAATGCAAAGGTTCTAGACGCAAATATTGGTGTGAGAGCTAATTGAATCAAGGAAACACTGCATGTTGGTGAAGGGCATATTGAAGAAGGATCAGCCGAGTGGTTCTTGTGGGAGAACAACTCCATTTGGCTCACTAACTTCACACACCATCAGGCTTCCAAGCAGCTCTCAAGGAAACTCAGTTTTCACACTCTATGCTTAGTGCCCTTTGAGTGCATTATCTAGGAATGAACCTGGTAGAGCATCCCACACAAACGAATGCTCCACATGCGGGTTTCACATGCCACCAACTCCACATTCACAGGCAACTTCAGCGCCACAGCCGTTTTCAGATAGCCCTCAATGCAAAGGCTCTAGACGCAAATATTGGCGTGAGAGCTAATTCAATCAAGGAAACACTGCATTTGGTGAAGAGCATATTGAAGAAGGATCAGCCGAGTGGTTCTTGTGGGAGAACAACTCCATTTGGCTCACTAACTTCACACACCATCAGGCTTCCAAGCAGCTCTCAAGGAAACTCAGTTTTCACACTCTATGCTTAGTGCCCATTGAGTGCCTAGGACTGAAATGAAGATTTGTGAGCATCCCACACAAACGAATGCTCCACATGCGGGTTTCACATGCCACCAACTCCACATTCACAGGCAACTTCAGTGCCACAGCCGTTTTCAGATAGCCCTCAATGCAAAGGCTCTAGACGCAAATATTGGTGTGAGAGCTAATTCAATCAAGGAAACACTGCATGTTGGTGTAGGGCATATTGAAGAAGGATCAGCCGAGTGGTTCTTGTGGGAGAACAACTCCATTTGGCTCACTAACTTCACACACCATCAGGCTTCCAAGCAGCTCTCAAGGAAACTCAGTTTTCACACTCTATGCTTAGTGCCCTTTGGGTGCATTATCTAGGAATGAACCTGGTAGAGCATCCCACACAAACGAATGCTCCACATGCGGGTTTCACATGCCACCAACTCCACATTCACAGGCAACTTCAGAGCCACAGCCGTTTTCAGATAGCCCTCAATGCAAAGGCTCTAGACGCAAATATTGGTGTGAGAGCTAATTCAATCAAGGAAACACTGCATGTTGGTGAAGGGCATATTGAAGAAGGATCAGCTGAGTGGTTCTTGTGGGAGAACAACTCCATTTGGCTCACTAACTTCACACACCATCAGGCTTCCAAGCAGCTCTCAAGGAAACTCAGTTTTCACACTCTATGCTTAGTGCCCTTTGAGTGCATTATCTAGGAATGAACCTGGTAGAGCATCCCACACAAACGAATGCTCCACATGCGGGTTTCACATGCCACCAACTCCACATTCACAGGCAACTTCAGTGCCACAGCCATTTTCAGATAGCCCTCAATGCAAAGGCTCTAGACGCAAATATTGGTGTGAGAGCTAATTCAATCAAGGAAACACTGCATGTTGGTGAAGGGCATATTGAAGAAGGATCAGCCGAGTGGTTCTTGTGGGAGAACAACTCCATTTGGCTCACTAACTTCACACACCGTCAGGCTTCCAAGCAGCTCTCAAGGAAACTCAGTTTTCACACTCTATGCTTAGTGCCCTTTGAGTGCCTAGGACTGAAATGAAGATTGGTGAGCATCCCACACAAACGAATGCTCCACATGCGGGTTTCACATGCCACCAACTCCACATTCACAGGCAACTTCAGAGCCACAGCCGTTTTCAGATAGCTCTCAATGCAAAGGCTCTAGACGCAAATATTGGTGTGAGAGCTAATTCAATCAAGGAAACACTGCATGTTGGTGAAGGGCATATTGAAGAAGGATCAGCCGAGTGGTTCTTGTGGGAGAACAACTCCATTTGGCTCACTAACTTCACACACCATCAGGCTTCCAAGCAGCTCTCAAGGAAACTCAGTTTTCACACTCTATGCTTAGTGCCGTTTGAGTGCATTATCTAGGAATGAACCTGGTAGAGCATCCCACACAAACGAATGCTCCACATGCGGGTTTCACATGCCACCAACTCCACATTCACAGGCAACTTCAGCGCCACAGCCGTTTTCAGATAGCCCTCAATGCAAAGGCTCTAGACGCAAATATTGGTGTGAGAGCTAATTCAATCAAGGAAACACTGCATGTTGGTGAAGGGCATATTGAAGAAGGATCAGCCGAGTGGTTCTTGTGGGAGAACAACTCCATTTGGCTCACTAACTTCACACACCATCAGGCTTCCAAGCAGCTCTCAAGGAAACTCAGTTTTCACACTCTATGCTTAGTGCCCTTTGAGTGCATTATCTAGGAAAGAACCTGGTAGAGCATCCCACACAAACGAATGCTCCACATGCGGGTTTCACATGCCACCAACTCCACATTCTCAGGCAACTTCAGCACCACAGCCGTTATCAGATAGCCCTCAATGCAAAGGCTCTAGACGCAAATATTGGTGTGAGAGCTAATTCAATCAAGGAAACACTGCATGTTGGTGAAGGGCATATTGAAGAAGGATCAGCCGAGTGGTTCTTGTGGGAGAACAACTCCATTTGGCTCACTAACTTCACACACCATCAGGCTTCCAAGCAGCTCTCAAGGAAACTCAGTTTTCACACTCTATGCTTAGTGCCCTTAGAGTGCATTATCTAGGAATAAACCTGGTAGAGCATCCCACACAAACTATAGCTCCACATGCGGGTTTCACATGCCACCAACTCCACATTCACAGGCAACTTCAGCGCCACAGCCGTTTTCAGATAGCCCTCAATGCAAAGGCTCTAGACGCAAATATTGGTGTGAGAGCTAATTCAATCAAGGAAACACTGCATGTTGGTGAAGGGCATATTGAAGAAGGATCAGCCGAGTGGATCTTGTGGGAGAACAACTCCATTTGGCTCACTAACTTCACACACCATCAGGCTTCCAAGCAGCTCTCAAGGAAACTCAGTTTTCACACTCTATGCTTAGTGCCCTTTGAGTGCATTATCTAGGAATGAAGCTGGTAGAGCATCCCACACAAACGAATGCTCCACATGCGGGTTTCACATGCCACCAACTCCACATTCACAGGCAACTTCAGCGCCACAGCCGTTTTCAGATAGCCCTCAATGCAAAGGCTCTAGACGCAAATATTGGTGTGAGAGCTAACTCAATCAAGGAAACACTGCATGTTGGTGAAGGGCATATTGAAGAAGGATCAGCCGAGTGGTTCTTGTGGGAGAACAACTCCATTTGGCTCACTAACTTCACACACCATCAGGCTTCCAAACAGCTCTCAAGGAAACTCAGTTTTCACACTCTATGCTTAGTGCCCTTTGAGTGCATTATCTAGGAATAAACCTGGTAGAGCATCTCACACAAACGATAGCTCCACATGCGGGTTTCACATGCCACCAACTCCACATTCACAGGCAACTTCAGCGCCACAGCCGTTTTCAGATACCCCTCAATGCAAAGGCTCTAGACGCAAATATTGGTGTGAGAGCTAATTCAATCAAGGAAACACTGCATGTTGGTGAAGGGCATATTGAAGAAGGATCAGCCGTGTGGTTCTTGTGGGAGAACAACTCCATTTGGCTCACTAACTTCACACACCATCAGGCTTCCAAGCAGCTCTCAAGGAAACTCAGTTTTCACACTCTATGCTTAGTGCCCTTTGAGTGCATTATCTAGGAATGAACCTGGTAGAGCATCCCACACAAACGAATGCTCCACATGCGGGTTTCACATGCCACCAACTCCACATTCACAGGCAACTTCAGCGCCACAGCCGTTTTCAGATAGCCCTCAATGCAAAGGCTCTAGACGCAAATATTGGTGTGAGAGCTAATTCAATCAAGGAAACACTGCATGTTGGTGAAGGGCATATTGAAGAAGGATCAGCCGAGTGGTTCTTGTGGGAGAACAACTCCATTTGGCTCACTAACTTCACACACCATCAGGCTTCCAAGCAGCTCTCAAGGAAACTCAGTTTTCACACTCTATGCTTAGTGCCCTTTGAGTGCATTATCTAGGAATAAACCTGGTAGAGCATCCCACACAAACTATAGCTCCACATGCGGGTTTCACATGCCACCAACTCCACATTCTCAGGCAACTTCAGCGCCACAGCCGTTTTCAGATAGCCCTCAATGCAAAGGCTCTAGACGCAAATATTGGTGTGAGAGCTAATTCAATCAAGGAAACACTGCATGTTGGTGAAGGGCATATTGAAGAAGGATCAGCCGAGTGGATCTTGTGGGAGAACAACTCCATTTGGCTCACTAACTTCACACACCATCAGGCTTCCAAGCAGCTCTCAAGGAAACTCAGTTTTCACACTCTATGCTTAGTGCCCTTTGAGTGCATTATCTAGGAATGAACCTGGTAGAGCATCCCACACAAACGAATGCTCCACATGCGGGTTTCACATGCCACCAACTCCACATTCACAGGCAACTTCAGCGTCACAGCCGTTTTCAGATAGCCCTCAATGCAAAGGCTCTAGACGCAAATATTGGTGTGAGAGCTAACTCAATCAAGGAAACACTGCATGTTGGTGAAGGGCATATTGAAGAAGGATCAGCCGAGTGGTTCTTGTGGGAGAACAACTCCATTTGGCTCACTAACTTCACACACCATTAGGCTTCCAAACAGCTCTCAAGGAAACTCAGTTTTCACACTCTATGCTTAGTGCCCTTTGAGTGCATTATCTAGGAATAAACCTGGTAGAGCATCTCACACAAACGATAGCTCCACATGCGGGTTTCACATGCCACCAACTCCACATTCACAGGCAACTTCAGCGCCACAGCCGTTTTCAGATAGCCCTCAATGCAAAGGCTCTAGACGCAAATATTGGTGTGAGAGCTAATTCAATCAAGGAAACACTGCATGTTGGTGAAGGGCATATTGAAGAAGGATCAGCCGAGTGGTTCTTGTGGGAGAACAACTCCATTTGGCTCACTAACTTCACACACCATCAGGCTTCCAAGCAGCTCTCAAGGAAACTCAGTTTTCACACTCTATGCTTAGTGCCCTTTGTGTGCCTAGGACTGAAATGAAGCTTGGTCAGCATCCCACACAAACGAATGCTCCACATGCGGGTTTCACATGCCACCAACTCCACATTCACAGGCAACTTCAGCGCCACAGCCATTTTCAGATAGCTCTCAATGCAAAGGCTCTAGACGCAAATATTGGTGTGAGAGCTAATTCAATCAAGGAAACACTGCATGTTGGTGAAGGGCATATTGAAGAAGGATCAGCCGAGTGGTTCTTGTGGGAGAACAACTCCATTTGGCTCACTAACTTCACACACCATCAGGCTTCCAAGCAGCTCTCAAGGAAACTCAGTTTTCACACTCTATGCTTAGTGCCCTTTGAGTGCATTATCTAGGAATGAACCTGGTAGAGCATCCCACACAAACGAATGCTCCACATGCGGGTTTCACATGCCACCAACTCCACATTCACAGGCAACTTCAGCGCCACAGCCGTTTTCAGATAGCCCTCAATGCAAAGGCTCTAGACGCAAATATTGGTGTGAGAGCTAATTCAATCAAGGAAACACTGCATGTTGGTGAAGGGCATATTGAAGAAGGATCAGCCGAGTGGTTCTTGTGGGAGAACAACTCCATTTGGCTCACTAACTTCACACACCATCAGGCTTCCAAGCAGCTCTCAAGGAAACTCAGTTTTCACACTCTATGCTTAGTGCCCTTTGAGTGCATTATCTAGGAAAGAACCTGGTAGAGCATCCCACACAAACGAATGCTCCACATGCGGGTTTCACATGCCACCAACTCCACATTCTCAGGCAACTTCAGCGCCACAGCCGTTTTCAGATAGCCCTCAATGCAAAGGCTCTAGACGCAAATATTGGTGTGAGAGCTAATTCAATCAAGGAAACACTGCATGTTGGTGAAGGGCATATTGAAGAAGGATCAGCCGAGTGGTTCTTGTGGGAGAACAACTCCATTTGGCTCACTAACTTCACACACCATCAGGCTTCCAAACAGCTCTCAAGGAAACTCAGTTTTCACACTCTATGCTTTGTGCCCTTTGAGTGCATTATCTAGGAATAAACCTGGTAGAGCATCCCACACAAACGATAGCTCCACATGCGGGTTTCACATGCCACCAACTCCACATTCACAGGCAACTTCAGCGCCACAGCCGTTTTCAGATAGCCCTCAATGCAAAGGCTCTAGACGCAAATATTGGTGTGAGAGCTAATTCAATCAAGGAAACACTGCATGTTGGTGAAGGGCATATTGAAGAAGGATCAGCCGAGTGGTTCTTGTGGGAGAACAACTCCATTTGGCTCACTAACTTCACACACCATCAGGCTTCCAAGCAGCTCTCAAGGAAACTCAGTTTTCACACTCTATGCTTAGTGCCCTTTGAGTGCATTATCTAGGAATGAACCTGGTAGAGCATCCCACACAAACGAATGCTCCACATGCGGGTTTCACATGCCACCAACTCCACATTCTCAGGCAACTTCAGCGCCACAGCCGTTTTCAGATAGCCCTCAATGCAAAGGCTCTAGACGCAAATATTGGTGTGAGAGCTAATTCAATCAAGGAAACACTGCATGTTGGTGAAGGGCATATTGAAGAAGGATCAGCCGAGTGGTTCTTGTGGGAGAACAACTCCATTTGGCTCACTAACTTCACACACCATCAGGCTTCCAAGCAGCTCTCAAGGAAACTCAGTTTTCACACTCTATGCTTAGTGCCCTTTGAGTGCCTAGGACTGAAATGAAGGTTGGTGAGCATCCCACACAAACGAATGCTCCACATGCGGGTTTCACATGCCACCAACTCCACATTCACAGGCAACTTCAGCGCCACAGCCGTTTTCAGATAGCCCTCAATGCAAAGGATCTAGACGCAAATATTGGTGTGAGAGCTAATTCAATCAAGGAAACACTGCATGTTGGTGAAGGGCATATTGAAGAAGGATCAGCCGAGTGGTTCTTGTGGGAGAACAACTCCATTTGGCTCACTAACTTCACACACCATCAGGCTCAAAAGCAGCTCTCAAGGAAACTCAGTTTTCACACTCTATGCTTAGTGCCCATTGAGTGCCTAGGACTGAAATGAAGATTTGTGAGCATCCCACACAAACGAATGCTCCACATGCGGGTTTCACATGCCACCAACTCCACATTCACAGGCAACTTCATCGCCACAGCCGTTTTCAGATAGCTCTCAATGCAAAGGCTCTAGACGCAAATATTGGTGTGAGAGCTAATTCAATCAAGGAAACACTGCATGTTGGTGAAGGGCATATTGAAGAAGGATCAGCCGAGTGGTTCTTGTGGGAGAACAACTCCATTTGGCTCACTAACTTCACACACCATCAGGCTTCCAAGCAGCTCTCAAGGAAACTCAGTTTTCACACTCTATGCTTAGTGCCCTTTGAGTGCATTATCTAGGAATGAACCTGGTAGAGCATCCCACACAAACGAATGCTCCACATGCGGGTTTCACATGCCACCAACTCCACATTCACAGGCAACTTCAGTGCCACAGCCATTTTCAGATAGCCCTCAATGCAAAGGCTCTAGACGCAAATATTGGTGTGAGAGCTAATTCAATCAAGGAAACACTGCATGTTGGTGAAGGGCATATTGAAGAAGGATCAGCAGAGTGGTTCTTGTGGGGGAACAACTCCATTTGGCTCACTAACTTCACACACCGTCAGGCTTCCAAGCAGCTCTCAAGGAAACTCAGTTTTCACACTCTATGCTTAGTGCCCTTTGAGTGCCTAGGACTGAAATGAAGATTGGTGAGCATCCCACACAAACGAATGCTCCACATGCGGGTTTCACATGCCACCAACTCCACATTCTCAGGCAACTTCAGCGCCACAGCCGTTTTGAGATAGCCCTCAATGCAAAGGCTCTAGACGCAAATATTGGTGTGAGAGCTAATTCAATCAAGGAAACACTGCATGTTGGTGAAGGGCATATTGAAGAAGGATCAGCCAAGTGGTTCTTGTGGGAGAACAACTCCATTTGGCTCACTAACTTCACACACCATCAGGCTTCCAAGCAGCTCTCAAGGAAACTCAGTTTTCACACTCTATGCTTAGTGCCCTTTGAGTGCATTATCTAGGAATGAACCTGGTAGAGCATCCCACACAAACGAATGCTCCACATGCGGGTTTCACATGCCACCAACTCCACATTCACAGGCAACTTCAGCGCCACAGCCGTTTTCAGATAGCCCTCAATGCAAAGGCTCTAGACGCAAATATTGGTGTGAGAGCTAATTCAATCAAGGAAACACTGCATGTTGGTGAAGGGCATATTGAAGAAGGATCAGCCGAGTGGTTCTTGTGGGAGAACAACTCCATTTGGCTCACTAACTTCACACACCATCAGGCTTCCAAGCAGCTCTCAAGGAAACTCAGTTTTCACACTCTATGCTTAGTGCCCTTTGAGTGCATTATCTAGGAATGAACCTGGTAGAGCATCCCACACAAACGAATGCTCCACATGCGGGTTTCACATGCCACCAACTCCACATTCACAGGCAACTTCAGCGCCACAGCCGTTTTCAGATAGCCCTCAATGCAAAGGCTCTAGACGCAAATATTGGCGTGAGAGCTAATTCAATCAAGGAAACACTGCATGTTGGTGAAGGGCATATTGAAGAAGGATCAGCCAAGTGGTTCTTGTGGGAGAACAACTCCATTTGGCTCACTAACTTCACACACCATCAGGCTTCCAAGCAGCTCTCAAGGAAACTCAGTTTTCACACTCTATGCTTAGTGCCCATTGAGTGCCTAGGACTGAAATGAAGATTTGTGAGCATCCCACACAAACGAATGCTCCACATGCGGGTTTCACATGCCACCAACTCCACATTCACAGGCAACTTCAGTGCCACAGCCGTTTTCAGATAGCCCTCAATGCAAAGGCTCTAGACGCAAATATTGGTGTGAGAGCTAATTCAATCAAGGAAACACTGCATGTTGGTGTAGGGCATATTGAAGAAGGATCAGCCGAGTGGTTCTTGTGGGAGAACAACTCCATTTGGCTCACTAACTTCACACACCATCAGGCTTCCAAGCAGCTCTCAAGGAAACTCAGTTTTCACACTCTATGCTTAGTGCCCTTTGGGTGCATTATCTAGGAATGAACCTGGTAGAGCATCCCACACAAACGAATGCTCCACATGCGGGTTTCACATGCCACCAACTCCACATTCACAGGCAACTTCAGAGCCACAGCCGTTTTCAGATAGCCCTCAATGCAAAGGCTCTAGACGCAAATATTGGTGTGAGAGCTAATTCAATCAAGGAAACACTGCATGTTGGTGAAGGGCATATTGAAGAAGGATCAGCTGAGTGGTTCTTGTGGGAGAACAACTCCATTTGGCTCACTAACTTCACACACCATCAGGCTTCCAAGCAGCTCTCAAGGAAACTCAGTTTTCACACTCTATGCTTAGTGCCCTTTGAGTGCATTATCTAGGAATGAACCTGGTAGAGCATCCCACACAAACGAATGCTCCACATGCGGGTTTCACATGCCACCAACTCCACATTCACAGTCAACTTCAGTGCCACAGCCATTTTCAGATAGCCCTCAATGCAAAGGCTCTAGACGCAAATATTGGTGTGAGAGCTAATTCAATCAAGGAAACACTGCATGTTGGTGAAGGGCATATTGAAGAAGGATCAGCCGAGTGGTTCTTGTGGGGGAACAACTCCATTTGGCTCACTAACTTCACACACCGTCAGGCTTCCAAGCAGCTCTCAAGGAAACTCAGTTTTCACACTCTATGCTTAGTGCCCTTTGAGTGCCTAGGACTGAAATGAAGATTGGTGAGCATCCCACACAAACGAATGCTCCACATGCGGGTTTCACATGCCACCAACTCCACATTCACATGCAACTTCAGAGCCTCAGCCGTTTTCAGATAGCTCTCAATGCAAAGGCTCTAGACGCAAATATTGGTGTGAGAGCTAATTCAATCAAGGAAACACTGCATGTTGGTGAAGGGCATATTGAAGAAGGATCAGCCGAGTGGTTCTTGTGGGAGAACAACTCCATTTGGCTCACTAACTTCACACACCATCAGGCTTCCAAGCAGCTCTCAAGGAAACTCAGTTTTCACACTCTATGCTTAGTGCCCTTTGGGTGCATTATCTAGGAATGAACCTGGTAGAGCATCCCACACAAACGAATGCTCCACATGCGGGTTTCACATGCCACCAACTCCACATTCACAGGCAACTTCAGTGCCACAGCCGTTTTCAGATAGCCCTCAATGCAAAGGCTCTAGACGCAAATATTGGTGTGAGAGCTAATTCAATCAAGGAAACACTGCATGTTGGTGAAGGGCATATTGAAGAAGGATCAGCCGAGTGGTTCTTGTGGGAGAACAACTCCATTTGGCTCACTAACTTCACACACCATCAGGCTTCCAAGCAGCTCTCATGGAAACTCAGTTTTCACACTCTATGCTTAGTGCCCTTTGAGTGCATTATCTAGGAATGAACCTGGTAGAGCATCCCACACAAACGAATGCTCCACATGCGGGTTTCACATGCCACCAACTCCACATTCACAGGCAACTTCAGAGCCACAGCCGTTTTCAGATAGCTCTCAATGCAAAGGCTCTAGACGCAAATATTGGTGTGAGAGCTAATTCAATCAAGGAAACACTGCATGTTGGTGAAGGGCATATTGAAGAAGGATCAGCCGAGTGGTTCTTGTGGGAGAACAACTCCATTTGGCTCACTAACTTCACACACCATCAGGCTTCCAAGCAGCTCTCAAGGAAACTCAGTTTTCACACTCTATGCTTAGTGCCCTTTGAGTGCCTAGGACTGAAATGAAGATTGGTGAGCATCCCACACAAACGAATGCTCCACATGCGGGTTTCACATGCCACCAACTCCACATTCACAGGCAACTTCAGCGCCACAGCCGTTTTCAGATAGCCCTCAATGCAAAGGCTCTAGACGCAAATATTGGTGTGAGAGCTAATTCAATCAAGGAAACACTGCATGTTGGTGTAGGGCATATTGAAGAAGGATCAGCCGAGTGGTTCTTGTGGGAGAACAACTCCATTTGGCTCACTAACTTCACACACCATCAGGCTTCCAAGCAGCTCTCAAGGAAACTCAGTTTTCACACTCTATGCTTAGTGCCCTTTGGGTGCATTATCTAGGAATGAACCTGGTAGAGCATCCCACACAAACGAATGCTCCACATGCGGGTTTCACATGCCACCAACTCCACATTCACAGGCAACTTCAGAGCCACAGCCGTTTTCAGATAGCTCTCAATGCAAAGGCTCTAGACGCAAATATTGGTGTGAGAGCTAATTCAATCAAGGAAACACTGCATGTTGGTGAAGGGCATATTGAAGAAGGATCAGCCGAGTGGTTCTTGTGGGAGAACAACTCCATTTGGCTCACTAACTTCACACACCATCAGGCTTCCAAGCAGCTCTCAAGGAAACTCAGTTTTCACACTCTATGCTTAGTGCTCTTTGAGTGCATTATCTAGGAATGAACCTGGTAGAGCATCCCACACAAACGAATGCTCCACATGCGGGTTTCACATGCCAACAACTCCACATTCACAGGCAACTTCAGCGCCACAGCCGTTTTCAGATAGCTCTCAATGCAAAGGCTCTAGACGCAAATATTGGTGTGAGAGCTAATTCAATCAAGGAAACACTGCATGTTGGTGAAGGGCATATTGAAGAAGGATCAGCCGAGTGGTTCTTGTGGGAGAACAACTCCATTTGGCTCACTAACTTCACACACCATCAGGCTTCCAAGCAGCTCTCAAGGAAACTCAGTTTTCACACTCTATGCTTAGTGCCCTTTGAGTGCATTATCTAGGAATGAACCTGGTAGAGCATCCCACACAAACGAATGCTCCACATGCGGGTTTCACATGCCACCAACTCCACATTCACAGGCAACTTCAGCGCCACAGCCGTTTTCAGATAGCCCTCAATGCAAAGGCTCTAGACGCAAATATTGGTGTGAGAGCTAATTCAATCAAGGAAACACTGCATGTTGGTGAAGGGCATATTGAAGAAGGATCAGCCGAGTGGTTCTTGTGGGAGAACAACTCCATTTGGCTCACTAACTTCACACACCATCAGGCTTCCAAGCAGCTCTCAAGGAAACTCAGTTTTCACACTCTATGCTTAGTGCCCTTTGAGTGCCTAGGACAGAAAAGAAGCTTGGTGAGGATCCCACACAAACGAATGCTCCACATGCGGGTTTCACATGCCACCAACTCCACATTCACAGGCAACTTCAGCGCCACAGCCGTTTTCAGATAGCCCTCAATGCAAAGGCTCTAGACGCAAATATTGGTGTGAGAGCTAATTCAATCAAGGAAACACTGCATGTTGGTGAAGGGCATATTGAAGAAGGATCAGCCGAGTGGTTCTTGTGGGAGAACAACTCCATTTGGCTCACTAACTTCACACACCATCAGGCTTCCAAGCAGCTCTCAAGGAAACTCAGTTTTCACACTCTATGCTTAGTGCCCTTTGAGTGCCTAGGACTGAAATGAAGCTTGGTCAGCATCCCACACAAACGAATGCTCCACATGCGGGTTTCACATGCCACCAACTCCACATTCACAGGCAACTTCAGCGCCACAGCCTTTTTCAGATAGCCCTCAATGCAAAGGCTCTAGATGCAAATATTGGTGTGAGAGCTAATTCAATCAAGGAAACACTGCATGTTGGTGAAGGGCACATTGAAGAAGAACCAGCCGAGTGGTTCTTGTGGGAGAACAACTCCATTTGGCTCACTAACTTCACACACCATCAGGCTTCCAAGCAGCTCTCAAGGAAACTCAGTTTTCACACTCTATGCTTAGTGCCCTTTGAGTGCATTATCTAGGAATGAACTTGGTAGAGCATCCCACACAAACGAATGCTCCACATGCGGGTTTCACATGCCACCAACTCCACATTCACAGGCAACTTCAGCGCCACAGACGTTTTCAGATAGCCCTCAATGCAAAGGCTCTAGACGCAAATATTGGTGTGAGAGCTAATTCAATCAAGGAAACACTGCAGGTTGGTGAAGGGCATATTGAAGAAGGATCAGCCGAGTGGTTCTTGTGGGAGAACAACTCCATTTGGCTCACTAACTTCACACACCATCAGGCTTCCAAGCAGCTCTCAAGGAAACTCAGTTTTCACACTCTATGCTTAGTGCCCTTTGAGTGCATTATCTAGGAATGAACTTGGTAGAGCATCCCACACAAAGGAATGCTCCACATGCGGGTTTCACATGCCACCAACTCCACATTCACAGGCAACTTCAGCGCCACAGCCGTTTTCAGATAGCCCTCAATGCAAAGGCTCTAGACGCAAATATTGGTGTGAGAGCTAATTCAATCAAGGAAACACTGCATGTTGGTGAAGGGCATATTGAAAAAGGATCAGCCGAGTGGTTCTTGTGGGAGAACAACTCCATTTGGCTCACTAACTTCACACACCATCAGGCTTCCAAGCAGCTCTCAATTAAACTTAGTTTTCACATTCTATGCTTAGTGCCCTTTTTGTGCCTAGGACTGAAATGAAGCTTGCTGAGGATCCCACACAAACGAATGCTCCACATGCGGGTTTCACATGCCACCAACTCCACATTCACAGGCAACTTCAGCGCCACAGCCGTTTTCAGATAGCCCTCAATGCAAAGGCTCTAGACGCAAATATTGGTGTGAGAGCTAATTCAATCAAGGAAACACTGCATGTTGGTGAAGTGCATATTGAAGAAGGATCAGCCGAGTGGTTCTTGTGGGAGAACAACTCCATTTGGCTCACTAACTTCACACACCATCAGGCTTCCAAGCAGCTCTCAAGGAAACTCAGTTTTCACACTCTATGCTTAGTGCCATTTGAGTGCCTAGGACTGAAATGAAGCTTGGTCAGCATCCCACACAAACGAATGCTCCACATGCGGGTTTCACATGCCACCAACTCCACATTCACAGGCAACTTCAGCGCCACAGCCGTTTTCAGATAGCCCTCAATGCAAAGGCTCTAGACGCAAATATTGGTGTGAGAGCTAATTCAATCAAGGAAACACTGCATGTTGGTGAAGGGCACATTGAAGAAGAACCAGCCGAGTGGTTCTTGTGGGAGAACAACTCCATTTGGCTCACTAACTTCACACACCATCAGGCTTCCAAGCAGCTCTCAAGGAAACTCAGTTTTCACACTCTATGCTTAGTGCCCTTTGAGTGCCTAGGACTGAAATGAAGCTTGGTGAGGATCTCACAAAAACGAATGCTCCACATGCGGGTTTCACATGCCACCAACTCCACATTCACAGGCAAATTCAGCGCCACAGCCGTTTGCAGATAGCCCTCAATGCAAAGGCTCTAGACGCAAATATTGGTGTGAGAGCTAATTCAATCAAGGAAACACTGCATGTTGGTGAAGGGCATATTGAAGAAGGATCAGCCGAGTGGTTCTTGTGGGAGAACAACTCCATTTGGCTCACTAACTTCACACACCATCAGGCTTCCAAGCAGCTCTCAAGGAAACTCAGTTTTCACACTCTATGCTTAGTGCCCTTTGAGTGCATTATCTAGGAATGAACCTGGTAGAGCATCCCACACAAACGAATGCTCCACATGCGGGTTTCACATGCCACCAACTCCACATTCACAGGCAACTTCAGTGCCACAGCCGTTTTCAGATAGCCCTCAATGCAAAGGCTCTAGACTCAAATATTGGTGTGAGAGCTAATTCAAACAAGGAAACACTGCATGTTGGTGAAGGGCATATTGAAGAAGGATCAGCCGAGTGGTTCTTGTGGGAGAACAACTCCATTTGGCTCACTAACTTCACACACCATCAGGCTTCCAAGCAGCTCTCAAGGAAACTCAGTTTTCACACTCTATGCTTAGTGCCCTTTGAGTGCATTATCTAGGAATGAACTTGGTAGAGCATCCCACACAAACGAATGCTCCACATGCGGGTTTCACATGCCACCAACTCCACATTCACAGGCAACTTCAGCGCCACAGACGTTTTCAGATAGCCCTCAATGCAAAGGCTCTAGACGCAAATATTGGTGTGAGAGCTAATTCAATCAAGGAAACACTGCATGTTGGTGAAGGGCATATTGAAGAAGGATCAGCCGAGTGGTTCTTGTGGGAGAACAACTCCATTTGGCTCACTAACTTCACACACCATCAGGCTTCCAAGCAGCTCTCAAGGAAACTCAGTTTTCACACTCTATGCTTAGTGCCCTTTGAGTGCATTATCTAGGAATGAACTTGGTAGAGCATCCCACACAAAGGAATGCTCCACATGCGGGTTTCACATGCCACCAACTCCACATTCACAGGCAACTTCAGCGCCACAGCCGTTTTCAGATAGCCCTCAATGCAAAGGCTCTAGACGCAAATATTGGTGTGAGAGCTAATTCAATCAAGGAAACACTGCATGTTGGTGAAGGGCATATTGAAGAAGGATCAGCCGAGTGGTTCTTGTGGGAGAACAACTCCATTTGGCTCACTAACTTCACACACCATCAGGCTTCCAAGCAGCTCTCAATTAAACTTAGTTTTCACATTCTATGCTTAGTGCCCTTTTTGTGCCTAGGACTGAAATGAAGCTTGCTGAGGATCCCACACAAACGAATGCTCCACATGCGGGTTTGACATGCCACCAACTCCACATTCACAGGCAACTTCAGCGCCACAGCCGTTTTCAGATAGCCCTCAATGCAAAGGCTCTAGACGCAAATATTGGTGTGAGAGCTAATTCAATCAAGGAAACACTGCATGTTGGTGAAGTGCATATTGAAGAAGGATCAGCCGAGTGGTTCTTGTGGGAGAACAACTCCATTTGGCTCACTAACTTCACACACCATCAGGCTTCCAAGCAGCTCTCAAGGAAACTCAGTTTTCACACTCTATGCTTAGTGCCCTTTGAGTGCCTAGGACTGAAATGAAGCTTGGTCAGCATCCCACACAAACGAATGCTCCACATGCGGGTTTCACATGCCACCAACTCCACATTCACAGGCAACTTCAGCGCCACAGCCGTTTTCAGATAGCCCTCAATGCAAAGGCTCTAGACGCAAATATTGGTGTGAGAGCTAATTCAATCAAGGAAACACTGCATGTTGGTGAAGGGCACATTGAAGGAGAACCAGCCGAGTGGTTCTTGTGGGAGAACAACTCCATTTGGCTCACTAACTTCACACACCATCAGGCTTCCAAGCAGCTCTCAAGGAAACTCAGTTTTCACACTCTATGCTTAGTGCCCTTTGAGTGCCTAGGACTGAAATGAAGCTTGGTGAGGATCTCACAAAAACGAATGCTCCACATGCGGGTTTCACATGCCACCAACTCCACATTCTCAGGCAAATTCAGCGCCACAGCCGTTTCCAGATAGCCCTCAATGCAAAGGCTCTAGACGCAAATATTGGTGTGAGAGCTAATTCAATCAAGGAAACACTGCATGTTGGTGAAGGGCATATTGAAGAAGGATCAGCCGAGTGGTTCTTGTGGGAGAACAACTCCATTTGGCTCACTAACTTCACACACCATCAGGCTTCCAAGCAGCTCTCAAGGAAACTCAGTTTTCACACTCTATGCTTAGTGCCCTTTGAGTGCATTATCTAGGAATGAACCTGGTAGAGCATCCCACACAAACGAATGCTCCACATGCGGGTTTCACATGCCACCAACTCCACATTCACAGGCAACTTCAGTGCCACAGCCGTTTTCAGATAGCCCTCAATGCAAAGGCTCTAGACGCAAATATTGGTGTGAGAGCTAATTCAAACAAGGAAACACTGCATGTTGGTGAAGGGCATATTGAAGAAGGATCAGCTGAGTGGTTCTTGTGGGAGAACAACTCCATTTGGCTCACTAACTTCACACACCATCAGGCTTCCAAGCAGCTCTCAAGGAAACTCAGTTTTCACACTCTATGCTTAGTGCCCTTTGAGTGCATTATCTAGGAATGAACCTGGTAGAGCATCCCACACAAACGAATGCTCCACATGCGGGTTTCACGTGCCACCAACTCCACATTCACAGGCAACTTCAGAGCCACAGCCGTTTTCAGATAGCCCTCAATGCAAAGGCTCTAGACGCAAATATTGGTGTGAGAGCTAATTCAATCAAGGAAACACTGCATGTTGGTGAAGGGCATATTGAAGAAGGATCAGCCGAGTGGTTCTTGTGGGAGAACAACTCCATTTGGCTCACTAACTTCACACACCATCAGGCTTCCAAGCAGCTCTCAAGGAAACTCAGTTTTCACACTCTATGCTTAGTGCCCATTGAGTGCATTATCTAGGAATGAACCTGGTAGAGCATCCCACACAAACGAATGCTCCACATGTGGGTTTCACATGCCACCAACTCCACATTCACAGGCAACTTCAGTGCCACAGCCGTTTTCAGATAGCCCTCAATGCAAAGGCTCTAGACGCAAATATTGGTGTGAGAGCTAATTCAATCAAGGAAACACTGCATGTTGGTGAAGGGCATATTGAAGAAGGATCAGCCGAGTGGTTCTTGTGGGAGAACAACTCCATTTGGCTCACTAACTTCACACACCATCAGGCTTCCAGGCAGCTCTCAAGGAAACTCAGTTTTCAAACTCTATGCTTAGTGCCCTTTGTGTGCCTAGGACAGAAAAGAAGCTTGGTGAGGATCCCACACAAACGAATGCTCCACATGCGGGTTTCACATGCCACCAACTCCACATTCACAGGCAACTTCAGAGCCACAGCCGTTTTCAGATAGCCCTCAATGCAAAGGCTCTAGACGCAAATATTGGTGTGAGAGCTAATTCAATCAAGGAAACACTGCATGTTGGTGAAGGGCATATTGAAGAAGGATCAGCCGAGTGGTTCTTGTGGGAGAACAACTCCATTTGGCTCACTAACTTTACACACCATCAGGCTTCCAAGCAGCTCTCAAGGAAACTCAGTTTTCACACTCTATGCTTAGTGCCCTTTGGGTGCATTATCTAGGAATGAACCTGGTAGAGCATCCCACACAAACGAATGCTCCACATGCGGGTTTCACATGCCACCAACTCCACATTCACAGGCAACTTCAGAGCCACAGTCGCTTTCAGATAGCTCTCAATGCAAAGGCTCTAGACGCAAATATTGGTGTGAGAGCTAATTCAATCAAGGAAACACTGCATGTTGGTGAAGGGCATATAGAAGAAGGATAAGCCGAGTGGTTCTTGTGGGAGAACTCCATTTGGCTCACTAACTTCACACACCATCAGGCTTCCAAGCAGCTCTCAAGGAAACTCAGTTTTCACACTCTATGCTTAGTGCCCTTTGAGTGCATTATCTAGGAATGAACCTGGTAGAGCATCCCACACAAACGAATGCTCCACATGCGGGTTTCACATGCCACCAACTCCACATTCACAGGCAACTTCAGCGCCACAGCCGTTTTCAGATAGCCCTCAATGCAAAGGCTCTAGACGCAAATATTGGTGTGAGAGCTAATTCAATCAAGGGAACACTGCATGTTGGTGAAGGGCATATTGAAGAAGGATCAGCCGAGTGGTTCTTGTGGGAGAACAACTCCATTTGGCTCACTAACTTCACACACCATCAGGCTTCCAAGCAGCTCTCAAGGAAACTCAGTTTTCACACTCTATGCTTAGTGCTCTTTGAGTGCATTATCTAGGAATGAACCGGGTAGAGCATCCCACACAAACGAATGCTCCACATGCGGGTTTCACATGCCACCAACTCCACATTCACAGGCAACTTCAGAGCCACAGCCGTTTTCAGATAGCTCTCAATGCAAAGGCTCTAGAAGCAAATATTGGTGTGAGAGCTAATTCAATCAAGGAAACACTGCATGTTGGTGAAGGGCATATTGAAGAAGGATCAGCCGAGTGGTTCTTGTGGGAGAACAACTCCATTTGGCTCACTAACTTCACACACCATCAGGCTTCCAAGCAGCTCTCAAGGAAACTCAGTTTTCACACTCTATGCTTAGTGCTCTTTGAGTGCATTATCTAGGAATGAACCTGGTAGAGCATCCCACACAAACGAATGCTCCACATGCGGGTTTCACATGCCACCAACTCCACATTCACAGGCAACTTCAGCGCCACAGCCGTTTTCAGATAGCCCTCAATGCAAAGGCTCTAGACGCAAATATTGGTGTGAGAGCTAATTCAATCAAGGGAACACTGCATGTTGGTGAAGGGCATATTGAAGAAGGATCAGCCGAGTGGTTCTTGTGGGAGAACAACTCCATTTGGCTCACTAACTTCACACACCATCAGGCTTCCAAGCAGCTCTCAAGGAAACTCAGTTTTCACACTCTATGCTTAGTGCTCTTTGAGTGCATTATCTAGGAATGAAGCTGGTAGAGCATCCCACACAAACGAATGCTCCACATGCGGGTTTCACATGCCACCAACTCCACATTCACAGGCAACTTCAGAGTCACAGCCGTTTTCAGATAGCTCTCAATGCAAAGGCTCTAGACGCAAATATTGGTGTGAGAGCTAATTCAATCAAGGAAACACTGCATGTTGGTGAAGGGCATATTGAAGAAGGATCAGCCGAGTGGTTCTTGTGGGAGAACAACTCCATTTGGCTCACTAACTTCACACACCATCAGGCTTCCAAGCAGCTCTCAAGGAAACTCAGTTTTCACACTCTATGCTTAGTGCCCTTTGAGTGCATTATCTAGGAATGAACCTGGTAGAGCATCCCACACAAACGAATGCTCCACATGCGGGTTTCACATGCCACCAACTCCACATTCTCAGGCAACTTCAGCGCCACAGCCGTTTTCAGATAGCCCTCAATGCAAAGGCTCTAGACGCAAATATTGGTGTGAGAGCTAATTCAATCAAGGAAACACTGCATGTTGGTGAAGGGCATATTGAAGAAGGATCAGCCGAGTGGTTCTTGAGGGAGAACAACTCCATTTGGCTCACTAACTTCACACACCATCAGGCTTCCAAGCAGCTCTCAAGGAAACTCTGTTTTCACACTCTATGCTTAGTGCCCTTTGAGTGCCTAGGACAGAAAAGAAGCTTGGTGAGGATCCCACACAAACGAATGCTCCACATGCGGGTTTCACATGCCACCAACTCCACATTCACAGGCAACTTCAGCGACACAGCCGTTTTCAGATAGCCCTCAATGCAAAGGCTCTAGACGCAAATATTGGTGTGAGAGCTAATTCAATCAAGGAAACACTGCATGTTGGTGAAGGGCATATTGAAGAAGGATCAGCCGAGTGGATCTTGTGGGAGAACAACTCCATTTGGCTCACTAACTTCACACACCATCAGGCTTCCAAGCAGCTCTCAAGGAAACTCAGTTTTCACACTCTATGCTTAGTGCCCTTTGAGTGCATTATCTAGGAAAGAACCTGGTAGAGCATCCCACACAAACGAATGCTCCACATGCGGGTTTCACATGCCACCAACTCCACATTCACAGGCAACTTCAGCGACACAGCCGTTTTCAGATAGCCCTCAATGCAAAGGCTCTAGACGCAAATATTGGTGTGAGAGCTAATTCAATCAAGGAAACACTGCATGTTGGTGAAGGGCACATTGAAGAAGAACCAGCCGAGTGGTTCTTGTGGGAGAACAACTCCATTTGGCTCACTAACTTCACACACCATCAGGCTTCCAAGCAGCTCTCAAGGAAACTCAGTTTTCACACTCTATGCTTAGTGCCCTTTGAGTGCCTAGGACTGAAATGAAGCTTGGTGAGGATCTCACAAAAACGAATGCTCCACATGCGGGTTTCACATGCCACCAACTCCACATTCACAGGCAACTTCAGCGCCACAGCCGTTTGCAGATAGCCCTCAATGGAAAGGCTCTAGACGCAAATATTGGTGTGAGAGCTAATTCAATCAAGGAAACACTGCATGTTGGTGAAGGGCATATTGAAGAAGGATCAGCTGAGTGGTTCTTGTGGGAGAACAACTCCATTTGGCTCACTAACTTCACACACCATCAGGCTTCCAAGCAGCTCTCAAGGAAACTCAGTTTTCACACTCTATGCTTAGTGCCCTTTTTGTGCCTAGGACTGAAATGAAGCTTGCTGAGGATCCCACACAAACGAATGCTCCACATGCGGGTTTCACATGCCACCAACTCCACATTCACAGGCAACTTCAGCGCCACAGCCGTTTTCAGATAGCCCTCAATGCAAAGGCTCTAGACGCAAATATTGGTGTGAGAGCTAATTCAATCAAGGAAACACTGCATGTTGGTGAAGGGCATATTGAAGAAGGATCAGCCGAGTGGTTCTTGTGGGAGAACAACTCCATTTGGCTCACTAACTTCACACACCATCAGGCTTCCAAGCAGCTCTCAAGGAAACTCAGTTTTCACACTCTATGCTTAGTGCCCTTTGAGTGCATTATCTAGGAAAGAACCTGGTAGAGCATCCCACACAAACGAATGCTCCACATGCGGGTTTCACATGCCACCAACTCCACATTCACAGGCAACTTCAGCGACACAGCCGTTTTCAGATAGCCCTCAATGCAAAGGCTCTAGACGCAAATATTGGTGTGAGAGCTAATTCAATCAAGGAAACACTGCATGTTGGTGAAGGGCACATTGAAGAAGAACCAGCCGAGTGGTTCTTGTGGGAGAACAACTCCATTTGGCTCACTAACTTCACACACCATCAGGCTTCCAAGCAGCTCTCAAGGAAACTCAGTTTTCACACTCTATGCTTAGTGCCCTTTGAGTGCCTAGGACTGAAATGAAGCTTGGTGAGGATCTCACAAAAACGAATGCTCCACATGCGGGTTTCACATGCCACCAACTCCACATTCACAGGCAACTTCAGCGCCACAGCCGTTTGCAGATAGCCCTCAATGGAAAGGCTCTAGACGCAAATATTGGTGTGAGAGCTAATTCAATCAAGGAAACACTGCATGTTGGTGAAGGGCATATTGAAGAAGGATCAGCTGAGTGGTTCTTGTGGGAGAACAACTCCATTTGGCTCACTAACTTCACACACCATCAGGCTTCCAAGCAGCTCTCAAGGAAACTCAGTTTTCACACTCTATGCTTAGTGCCCTTTTTGTGCCTAGGACTGAAATGAAGCTTGCTGAGGATCCCACACAAACGAATGCTCCACATGCGGGTTTCACATGCCACCAACTCCACATTCACAGGCAACTTCAGCGCCACAGCCGTTTTCAGATAGCCCTCAATGCAAAGGCTCTAGACGCAAATATTGGTGTGAGAGCTAATTCAATCAAGGAAACACTGCATGTTGGTGAAGGGCATATTGAAGAAGGATCAGCCGAGTGGTTCTTGTGGGAGAACAACTCCATTTGGCTCACTAACTTCACACACCATCAGGCTTCCAAGCAGCTCTCAAGGAAACTCAGTTTTCACACTCTATGCTTAGTGATCTCTGTATGCCTTGGACTGAAATGAAGGTTGGTGAGCATCCCACACAAAACGAATGCTCCACATGCGGGTTTCACATGCCACCAACTCCACATTCACAGGCAACTTCAGTGCCACAGCCGTTTTCAGATAGCCCTCAATGCAAAGGCTCTAGACGCAAATATTGGTGTGAGAGCTAATTCAATCAAGGAAACACTGCATGTTGGTGAAGGGCATATTGAAGAAGAATCAGCCGAGTGGTTCTTGTGGGAGAACAACTCCATTTGGCTCACTAACTTCACACACCATCAGGCTTCCAAGCAGCTCTCAAGGAAACTCAGTTTTCACACTCTATGCTTAGTGCCCTTTGAGTGCCTAGGACTGAAATGAAGCTTGGTCAGCATCCCACACAAACGAATGCTCCACATGCGGGTTTCACATGCCACCAACTCCACATTCTCAGGCAACTCAACACCACAGCCGTTTTCAGATAGCCCTCAATGCAAAGGCTCTAGACGCAAATATTGGTGTGAGAGCTAATTCAATCAAGGAAACACTGCATGTTGGTTGGTGAAGGGCATATTGAAGAAGGATCAGCCGAGTGGTTCTTGTGGGAGAACAACTCCATTTGGCTCACTAACTTCACACACCATCAGGCTTCCAAGTAGCTCTCAAGGAAACTCAGTTTTCACACTCTATGCTTAGTGCCCTTTGGGTGCCTAGGACTGAAATGAAGCTTGGTAGACCATCCCACACAAACGAATGCTCCAAATGCGGTTTTCACATGCCACCAACTCCACATTCACAGGCAACTTCAGCACCACAGCCGTTTTCAGATAGCCCTCAATGCAAAAGCTCTAGACGCAAATATTGGTGTGAGAGCTAATTCAATCAAGGAAACACTGCATGTTGGTGAACGGCATATTGAAGAAGGATCAGCCGAGTGGTTCTTGTGGGAGAACAACTCCATTTGGCTCACTAACTTCACACACCATCAGGCTTCCAAGCAGCTCTCAAGGAAACTCAGTTTTCACACTCTATGCTTAGTGCCCTTTGAGTGCCTAGGACTGAAATGAAGCTTGGTAGAGCATCCCACACAAACGAATGCTCCAAATGCGGGTTTCACATGCCACCAACTCCACATTCACAGGCAACTTCAGCACCACAGCCGTTTTCAGATAGCCCTCAATGCAAAAGCTCTAGACGCAAATATTGGTGTGAGAGCTAATTCAATCAAGGAAACACTGCATGTTGGTGAACGGCATATTGAAGAAGGATCAGCCGAGTGGTTCTTGTGGGAGAACAACTCGATTTGGCTCACTAACTTCACACACCATCAGGCTTCCAAGCAGCTCTCAAGGAAACTCAGTTTTCACACTCTATGCTTAGTGCCCTTTGTATGCCTAGGACTGAAATGAACCTTGGTGAGCATCCCACACAAACGAATGCTTCACATGCGGGTTTCACATGCCACCAACTCCACATTCACAGGCAACTTCAGTGCCCCACAGCCGTTTTCAGATAGCCCTCAAT
Organism: Ochotona princeps; assembly: GCF_030435755.1. Taxonomy (NCBI): domain Eukaryota; kingdom Metazoa; phylum Chordata; class Mammalia; order Lagomorpha; family Ochotonidae; genus Ochotona; species Ochotona princeps. Next base: position 100,603 of record NW_026699084.1, on the reverse strand, counting down.
GCAAAGGCTCTAGACGCAAATATTGGTGTGAGAGCTAATTCAATCAAGGAAACACTGCATGTTGGTGAAGGGCATATTGAAGAAGGATCAGCCGAGTGGTTCTTGTGGGAGAACAACTCCATTTGGCTCACTAACTTCACACACCATCAGGCTTCCAAGCAGCTCTCAAGGAAACTCAGTTTTCACACTCTATGCTTAGTGCCCTTTGAGTGCCTAGGACTGAAATGAAGCTTGGTAGAGCATCCCACACAAACGAATGCTCCACATGCGGGTTTCACATGCCACCAACTCCACATTCACAGGCAACTTCAACACCACAGCTGTTTTCAGATAGCCCTCAATGCAAAGGCTCTAGACGCAAATATTGGTGTGAGAGCTAATTCAATCAAGGAAACACTGCATGTTGGTGAAGGGCATATTGAAGAAGGATCAGCCGAGTGGTTCTTGTGGGACAACAACTCCATTTGGCTCACTAACTTCACACACCATCAGGCTTCCAAGCAGCTCTCAAGGAAACTCAGTTTTCACACTCTATGCTTAGTGCCCTTTCGGTGCATTATCTAGGAATGAACCTGGTAGAGCATCCCACACAAACGAATGCTCCACATGCGGGTTTCACATGCCACCAACTCCACATTCACAGGCAACTTCAGCGCCACAGCCATTTTCAGATAGCCCTCAATGGAAAGGCTCTAGACGCAAATATTGGTGTGAGAGCTAATTCAATCAAGGAAACACTGCATGTTGGTGAAGGGCATATAGAAGAAGGATCAGCCGAGTGGTTCTTGTGGGAGAACAACTCCATTTGGCTCACTAACTTCACACACCATCAGGCTTCCAAGCAGCTCTCAAGGAAACTCAGTTTTCACACTCTATGCTTAGTGCCCTTTGAGTGCATTATCTAGGAAAGAACCTGGTAGAGCATCCCACACAAATGAATGCTCCACATGCGGGTTTCACATGCCACCAACTCCACATTCACAGGCAACTTCAGCGCCACAGCCGTTTTCAGATAGCCCTCAATGCAAAGGCTCTAGACGCAAATATTGGTGTGAGAGCTAATTCAATCAAGGGAACACTGCATGTTGGTGAAGGGCATATTGAAGAAGGATCAGCCGAGTGGTTCTTGTGGGAGAACAACTCCATTTGGCTCACTAACTTCACACACCATCAGTCTTCCAAGCAGCTCTCAAGGAAACTCAGTTTTCACACTCTATGCTTAGTGCTCTTTGAGTGCATTATCTAGGAATGAACCTGGTAGAGCATCCCACACAAACGAATGCTCCACATGCGGGTTTCACATGCCACCAACTCCACATTCACAGGCAACTTCAGAGCCACAGCTGTTTTCAGATAGCCCTCAATGCAAAGGCTCTAGACGCAAATATTGGTGTGAGAGCTAATTCAATCAAGGAAACACTGCATGTTGGTGAAGGGCATATTGAAGAAGGATCAGCAGAGTGGTTCTTGTGGGAGAACAACTCCATTTGGCTCACTAACTTCACACACCATCAGGCTTCCAAGCAGCTCTCAAGGAAACTCAGTTTTCACATTCTATGCTTAGTGCCCTTTGAGTGCATTATCTAGGAATGAACCTGGTAGAGCATCCCACACAAACGAATGCTCCACATGCGGGTTTGACATGCCACCAACTCCACATTCACAGGCAACTTCAGCGACACAGCCGTTTTCAGATAGCCCTCAATGCAAAGGCTCTAGACGCAAATATTGGTGTGAGAGCTAATTCAATCAAGGAAACACTGCATGTTGGTGAAGGGCATATTGAAGAAGGATCAGCAGAGTGGTTCTTGTGGGAGAACAACTCCATTTGGCTCACTAACTTCACACACCATCAGGCTTCCTGGCAGCTCTCAAGGAAACTCTGTTTTCAAACTCTATGCTTAGTGCCCTTTGAGTGCCTAGGACAGAAAAGAAGCTTGGTGAGGATCCCACACAAACGAATGCTCCACATGCGGGTTTCACATGCCACCAACTCCACATTCACAGGCAACTTCAGCGCCACAGCCGTTTTCAGATAGCCCTCAATGCAAAGGCTCTAGACGCAAATATTGGTGTGAGAGCTAATTCAATCAAGGAAACACTGCATGTTGGTGAAGGGCATATTGAAGAAGGATCAGCCGAGTGGATCTTGTGGGAGAACAACTCCATTTGGCTCACTAACTTCACACACCATCAGGCTTCCAAGCAGCTCTCAAGGAAACTCAGTTTTCACACTCTATGCTTAGTGCCCTTTGAGTGCATTATCTAGGAAAGAACCTGGTAGAGCATCCCACACAAACGAATGCTCCACATACGGGTTTCACATGCCACCAACTCCACATTCTCAGGCAACTTCAGCGCCACAGCCGTTTTCAGATAGCCCTCAATGCAAAGGCTCTAGACGCAAATATTGGTGTGAGAGCTAATTCAATCAAGGAAACACTGCATGTTGGTGAAGGGCATATTGAAGAAGGATCAGCCGAGTGGTTCTTGTGGGAGAACAACTCCATTTGGCTCACTAACTTCACACACCATCAGGCTTCCAAGCAGCTCTCAAGGAAACTCAGTTTTCACACTCTATGCTTAGTGCTCTTTGAGTGCATTATCTAGGAATGAACCAGGTAGAGCATCCCACACAAACGAATGCTCCACATGCGGGTTTCACATGCCACCAACTCCACATTCACAGGCAACTTCAGAGCCACAGCCGTTTTCAGATAGCTCTCAATGCAAAGGCTCTAGACGCAAATATTGGTGTGAGAGCTAATTCAATCAAGGAAACACTGCATGTTGGTGAAGGGCATATTGAAGAAGGATCAGCCGAGTGGTTCTTGTGGGAGAACAACTCCATTTGGCTCACTAACTTCACACACCATCAGGCTTCCAAGCAGCTCTCAAGGAAACTCAGTTTTCACACTCTATGCTTAGTGTCCTTTGAGTGCCTAGGACTGAAATGAAGCTTGGTCAGCATCCCACACAAACGAATGCTCCACATGCGGGTTTCACATGCCACCAACTCCACATTCACAGGCAACTTCAGCGCCACAGACGTTTTCAGATAGCCCTCAATGCAAAGGCTCTAGACGCAAATATTGGTGTGAGAGCTAATTCAATCAAGGAAACACTGCATGTTGGTGAAGGGCACATTGAAGAAGAAGCAGCCGAGTGGTTCCTGTGGGAGAACAACTCCATTTGGCTCACTAACTTCACACACCATCAGGCTTCCAAGCAGCTCTCAAGGAAACTCAGTTTTCACACTCTATGCTTAGTGCCCTTTGAGTGCCTAGGACTGAAATGAAGCTTGGTGAGGATCTCACAAAAACGAATGCTCCACATGCGGGTTTCACATGCCACCAACTCCACATTCACAGGCAACTTCAGCGCCACAGCCGTTTGCAGATAGCCCTCAATGGAAAGGCTCTAGACGCAAATATTGGTGTGAGAGCTAATTCAATCAAGGAAACACTGCATGTTGGTGAAGGGCATATTGAAGAAGGATCAGCCGAGTGGTTCTTGTGGGACAACAACTCCATTTGGCTCACTAACTTCACACACCATCAGGCTTCCAAGCAGCTCTCAATTAAACTTAGTTTTCACACTCTATGCTTAGTGCCCTTTTTGTGCCTAGGACTGAAATGAAGCTTGGTGAGGATCCCACAAAAACGAATGCTCCACATGCGGGTTTCACATGCCACCAACTCCACATTCACAGGCAACTTCAGCGACACAGCCGTTTTCAGATAGCCCTCAATGCAAAGGCTCTAGACGCAAATATTGGTGTGAGAGCTAATTCAATCAAGGAAACACTGCATGTTGGTGAAGGGCATATTGAAGAAGGATCAGCCGAGTGGTTCTTGTGGGAGAACAACTCCATTTGGCTCACTAACTTCACACACCATCAGGCTTCCAAGCAGCTCTCAAGGAAACTCAGTTTTCACACTCTATGCTTAGTGATCTCTGTATGCCTTGGACTGAAATGAAGGTTGGTGAGCATCCCACACAAAACGAATGCTCCACATGCGGGTTTCACATGCCACCAACTCCACATTCACAGGCAACTTCAGTGCCACAGCCGTTTTCAGATAGCCCTCAATGCAAAGGCTCTAGACGCAAATATTGGTGTGAGAGCTAATTCAATCAAGGAAACACTGCATGTTGGTGAAGGGCATATTGAAGAAGAATCAGCCGAGTGGTTCTTGTGGGAGAACAACTCCATTTGGCTCACTAACTTCACACACCATCAGGCTTCCAAGCAGCTCTCAAGGAAACTCAGTTTTCACACTCTATGCTTAGTGCCCTTTGAGTGCCTAGGACTGAAATGAAGCTTGGTCAGCATCCCACACAAACGAATGCTCCACATGCGGGTTTCACATGCCACCAACTCCACATTCTCAGGCAACTCAACACCACAGCCGTTTTCAGATAGCCCTCAATGCAAAGGCTCTAGACGCAAATATTGGTGTGAGAGCTAATTCAATCAAGGAAACACTGCATGTTGGTTGGTGAAGGGCATATTGAAGAAGGATCAGCCGAGTGGTTCTTGTGGGAGAACAACTCCATTTGGCTCACTAACTTCACACACCATCAGGCTTCCAAGTAGCTCTCAAGGAAACTCAGTTTTCACACTCTATGCTTAGTGCCCTTTGGGTGCCTAGGACTGAAATGAAGCTTGGTAGACCATCCCACACAAACGAATGCTCCAAATGCGGGTTTCACATGCCACCAACTCCACATTCACAGGCAACTTCAGCACCACAGCCGTTTTCAGATAGCCCTCAATGCAAAAGCTCTAGACGCAAATATTGGTGTGAGAGCTAATTCAATCAAGGAAACACTGCATGTTGGTGAACGGCATATTGAAGAAGGATCAGCCGAGTGGTACTTGTGGGAGAACAACTCCATTTGGCTCACTAACTTCACACACCATCAGGCTTCCAAGCAGCTCTCAAGGAAACTCAGTTTTCACACTCTATGCTTAGTGCCCTTTGAGTGCCTAGGACTGAAATGAAGCTTGGTAGAGCATCCCACACAAACGAATGCTCCAAATGCGGGTTTCACATGCCACCAACTCCACATTCACAGGCAACTTCAGCACCACAGCCGTTTTCAGATAGCCCTCAATGCAAAAGCTCTAGACGCAAATATTGGTGTGAGAGCTAATTCAATCAAGGAAACACTGCATGTTGGTGAACGGCATATTGAAGAAGGATCAGCCGAGTGGTTCTTGTGGGAGAACAACTCGATTTGGCTCACTAACTTCACACACCATCAGGCTTCCAAGCAGCTCTCAAGGAAACTCAGTTTTCACACTCTATGCTTAGTGCCCTTTGTATGCCTAGGACTGAAATGAACCTTGGTGAGCATCCCACACAAACGAATGCTTCACATGCGGGTTTCACATGCCACCAACTCCACATTCACAGGCAACTTCAGTGCCCCACAGCCGTTTTCAGATAGCCCTCAATGCAAAGGCTCTAGACGCAAATATTGGTGTGAGAGCTAATTCAATCAAGGAAACACTGCATGTTGGTGAAGGGCATATTGAAGAAGGATCAGCCGAGTGGTTCTTGTGGGAGAACAACTCCATTTGGCTCACTAACTTCACACACCATCAGGCTTCCAAGCAGCTCTCAAGGAAACTCAGTTTTCACACTCTATGCTTAGTGCCCTTTGAGTGCCTAGGACTGAAATGAAGCTTGGTAGAGCATCCCACACAAACGAATGCTCCACATGCGGGTTTCACATGCCACCAACTCCACATTCACAGGCAACTTCAACACCACAGCTGTTTTCAGATAGCCCTCAATGCAAAGGCTCTAGACGCAAATATTGGTGTGAGAGCTAATTCAATCAAGGAAACACTGCATGTTGGTGAAGGGCATATTGAAGAAGGATCAGCCGAGTGGTTCTTGTGGGACAACAACTCCATTTGGCTCACTAACTTCACACACCATCAGGCTTCCAAGCAGCTCTCAAGGAAACTCAGTTTTCACACTCTATGCTTAGTGCCCTCTGTATGCCTTGGACTGAAATGAAGGTTGGTGAGCATCCCACACAAACGAATGCTCCACATGCGGGTTTCACATGCCACCAACTCCACATTCACAGGCAACTTCAGAGCCACAGCCGTTTTCAGATAGCCCTCAATGCAAAGGCTCTAGACGCAAATATTGGTGTGAGAGCTAATTCAATCAAGGAAACACTGCATGTTGGTGAAGGGCATATTGAAGAAGGATCAGCCGAGTGGTTCTTGTGGGAGAACAACTCCATTTGGCTCACTAACTTCACACACCATCAGGCTTCCAAGCAGCTCTCAAGGAAACTCAGTTTTCACACTCTATGCTTAGTGCCCTTTGAGTGCATTATCTAGGAATGAACCTGGTAGAGCATCCCACACAAACGAATGCTCCACATGCGGGTTTCACATGCCACCAACTCCACATTCACAGGCAACTTCAGAGCCACAGCCGTTTTCAGATAGCCCTCAATGCAAAGGCTCTAGACGCAAATATTGGTGTGAGAGCTAATTCAATCAAGGAAACACTGCATGTTGGTGAAGGGCATATTGAAGAAGGATCAGCCGAGTGGTTCTTGTGGGAGAACAACTCCATTTGGCTCACTAACTTCACACACCATCAGGCTTCCAAGCAGCTCTCAAGGAAACTCAGTTTTCACACTCTATGCTTAGTGCCCTTTGAGTGCATTATCTAGGAATGAACCTGGTAGAGCATCCCACACAAACGAATGCTCCACATGCGGGTTTCACATGCCACCAACTCCACATTCACAGGCAACTTCAGTGCCACAGCCGTTTTCAGATAGCCCTCAATGCAAAGGCTCTAGACGCAAATATTGGTGTGAGAGCTAATTCAATCAAGGAAACACTGCATGTTGGTGAAGGGCATATTGAAGAAGGATCAGCCGAGTGGTTCTTGTGGGAGAACAACTCCATTTGGCTCACTAACTTCACACACCATCAGGATTCCAGGCAGCTCTCAAGGAAACTCAGTTTTCAAACTCTATGCTTAGTGCCCTTTGTGTGCCTAGAACAGAAAAGAAGCTTGGTGAGGATCCCACACAAACGAATGCTCCACATGCGGGTTTCACATGCCACCAACTCCACATTCACAGGCAACTTCAGCGCCACAGCCGTTTTCAGATAGCCCTCAATGCAAAGGCTCTAGACGCAAATATTGGTGTGAGAGCTAATTCAATCAAGGAAACACTGCATGTTGGTGTAGGGCATATTGAAGAAGGATCAGCCGAGTGGTTCTTGTGGGAGAACAACTCCATTTGGCTCACTAACTTCACACACCATCAGGCTTCCAAGCAGCTCTCAAGGAAACTCAGTTTTCACACTCTATGCTTAGTGCCCTTTCGGTGCATTATCTAGGAATGAACCTGGTAGAGCATCCCACACAAACGAATGCTCCACATGCGGGTTTCACATGCCACCAACTCCACATTCACAGGCAACTTCAGCGCCACAGCCATTTTCAGATAGCCCTCAATGGAAAGGCTCTAGACGCAAATATTGGTGTGAGAGCTAATTCAATCAAGGAAACACTGCATGTTGGTGAAGGGCATATAGAAGAAGGATCAGCCGAGTGGTTCTTGTGGGAGAACAACTCCATTTGGCTCACTAACTTCACACACCATCAGGCTTCCAAGCAGCTCTCAAGGAAACTCAGTTTTCACACTCTATGCTTAGTGCCCTTTGAGTGCATTATCTAGGAAAGAACCTGGTAGAGCATCCCACACAAATGAATGCTCCACATGCGGGTTTCACATGCCACCAACTCCACATTCACAGGCAACTTCAGCGCCACAGCCGTTTTCAGATAGCCCTCAATGCAAAGGCTCTAGACGCAAATATTGGTGTGAGAGCTAATTCAATCAAGGGAACACTGCATGTTGGTGAAGGGCATATTGAAGAAGGATCAGCCGAGTGGTTCTTGTGGGAGAACAACTCCATTTGGCTCACTAACTTCACACACCATCAGTCTTCCAAGCAGCTCTCAAGGAAACTCAGTTTTCACACTCTATGCTTAGTGCTCTTTGAGTGCATTATCTAGGAATGAACCTGGTAGAGCATCCCACACAAACGAATGCTCCACATGCGGGTTTCACATGCCACCAACTCCACATTCACAGGCAACTTCAGAGCCACAGCTGTTTTCAGATAGCCCTCAATGCAAAGGCTCTAGACGCAAATATTGGTGTGAGAGCTAATTCAATCAAGGAAACACTGCATGTTGGTGAAGGGCATATTGAAGAAGGATCAGCAGAGTGGTTCTTGTGGGAGAACAACTCCATTTGGCTCACTAACTTCACACACCATCAGGCTTCCAAGCAGCTCTCAAGGAAACTCAGTTTTCACACTCTATGCTTAGTGCCCTTTGAGTGCATTATCTAGGAATGAACCTGGTAGAGCATCCCACACAAACGAATGCTCCACATGCGGGTTTGACATGCCACCAACTCCACATTCACAGGCAACTTCAGCGCCACAGCCGTTTTCAGATAGCCCTCAATGCAAAGGCTCTAGACGCAAATATTGGTGTGAGAGCTAATTCAATCAAGGAAACACTGCATGTTGGTGAAGGGCATATTGAAGAAGGATCAGCCGAGTGGTTCTTGGGGGAGAACAACTCCATTTGGCTCACTAACTTCACACACCATCAGGCTTCCTGGCAGCTCTCAAGGAAACTCTGTTTTCAAACTCTATGCTTAGTGCCCTTTGAGTGCCTAGGACAGAAAAGAAGCTTGGTGAGGATCCCACACAAACGAATGCTCCACATGCGGGTTTCACATGCCACCAACTCCACATTCACAGGCAACTTCAGCGCCACAGCCGTTTTCAGATAGCCCTCAATGCAAAGGCTCTAGACGCAAATATTGGTGTGAGAGCTAATTCAATCAAGGAAACACTGCATGTTGGTGAAGGGCATATTGAAGAAGGATCAGCCGAGTGGATCTTGTGGGAGAACAACTCCATTTGGCTCACTAACTTCACACACCATCAGGCTTCCAAGCAGCTCTCAAGGAAACTCAGTTTTCACACTCTATGCTTAGTGCCCTTTGAGTGCATTATCTAGGAAAGAACCTGGTAGAGCATCCCACACAAACGAATGCTCCACATACGGGTTTCACATGCCACCAACTCCACATTCACAGGCAACTTCAGCGCCACAGCCGTTTTCAGATAGCCCTCAATGCAAAGGCTCTAGACGCAAATATTGGTGTGAGAGCTAATTCAATCAAGGAAACACTGCATGTTGGTGAAGGGCACATTGAAGAAGAAGCAGCCGAGTGGTTCCTGTGGGAGAACAACTCCATTTGGCTCACTAACTTCACACACCATCAGGCTTCCAAGCAGCTCTCAAGGAAACTCAGTTTTCACACTCTATGCTTAGTGCCCTTTGAGTGCCTAGGACTGAAATGAAGCTTGGTGAGGATCTCACAAAAACGAATGCTCCACATGCGGGTTTCACATGCCACCAACTCCACATTCACAGGCAACTTCAGCGCCACAGCCGTTTGCAGATAGCCCTCAATGGAAAGGCTCTAGACGCAAATATTGGTGTGAGAGCTAATTCAATCAAGGAAACACTGCATGTTGGTGAAGGGCATATTGAAGAAGGATCAGCCGAGTGGTTCTTGTGGGAGAACAACTCCATTTGGCTCACTAACTTCACACACCATCAGGCTTCCAAGCAGCTCTCAATTAAACTTAGTTTTCACACTCTATGCTTAGTGCCCTTTTTGTGCCTAGGACTGAAATGAAGCTTGGTGAGGATCCCACACAAACGAATGCTCCACATGCGGGTTTCACATGCCACCAACTCCACATTCACAGGCAACTTCAGCGACACAGCCGTTTTCAGATAGCCCTCAATGCAAAGGCTCTAGACGCAAATATTGGTGTGAGAGCTAATTCAATCAAGGGAACACTGCATGTTGGTGAAGGGCATATTGAAGAAGGATCAGCCGAGTGGTTCTTGTGGGAGAACAACTCCATTTGGCTCACTAACTTCACACACCATCAGGCTTCCAAGCAGCTCTCAAGGAAACTCAGTTTTCACACTCTATGCTTAGTGCCCTTTGAGTGCATTATCTAGGAATGAACCTGGTAGAGCATCCCACACAAACGAATGCTCCACATGCGGGTTTCACATGCCACCAACTCCACATTCACAGGCAACTTCAGCGCCACAGCCGTTTTCAGATAGCCCTCAATGCAAAGGCTCTAGACGCAAATATTGGTGTGAGAGCTAATTCAATCAAGGAAACACTGCATGTTGGTGAAGGGCATATTGAAGAAGGATCAGCCGAGTGGTTCTTGTGGGAGAACAACTCCATTTGGCTCACTAACTTCACACACCATCAGGCTTCCTGGCAGCTCTCAAGGAAACTCTGTTTTCAAACTCTATGCTTAGTGCCCTTTGAGTGCCTAGGACAGAAAAGAAGCTTGGTGAGGATCCCACACAAACGAATGCTCCACATGCGGGTTTCACATGCCACCAACTCCACATTCACAGGCAACTTCAGCGCCACAGCCGTTTTCAGATAGCCCTCAATGCAAAGGCTCTAGACGCAAATATTGGTGTGAGAGCTAATTCAATCAAGGAAACACTGCATGTTGGTGAAGGGCATATTGAAGAAGGATCAGCCGAGTGGATCTTGTGGGAGAACAACTCCATTTGGCTCACTAACTTCACACACCATCAGGCTTCCAAGCAGCTCTCAAGGAAACTCAGTTTTCACACTCTATGCTTAGTGCCCTTTGAGTGCATTATCTAGGAAAGAACCTGGTAGAGCATCCCACACAAACGAATGCTCCACATACGGGTTTCACATGCCACCAACTCCACATTCTCAGGCAACTTCAGCGCCACAGCCGTTTTCAGATAGCCCTCAATGCAAAGGCTCTAGACGCAAATATTGGTGTGAGAGCTAATTCAATCAAGGAAACACTGCATGTTGGTGAAGGGCATATTGAAGAAGGATCAGCCGAGTGGTTCTTGTGGGAGAACAACTCCATTTGGCTCACTAACTTCACACACCATCAGGCTTCCAAGCAGCTCTCAAGGAAACTCAGTTTTCACACTCTATGCTTAGTGCTCTTTGAGTGCATTATCTAGGAATGAACCTGGTAGAGCATCCCACACAAACGAATGCTCCACATGCGGGTTTCACATGCCACCAACTCCACATTCACAGGCAACTTCAGAGCCACAGCCGTTTTCAGATAGCTCTCAATGCAAAGGCTCTAGACGCAAATATTGGTGTGAGAGCTAATTCAATCAAGGAAACACTGCATGTTGGTGAAGGGCATATTGAAGAAGGATCAGCCGAGTGGTTCTTGTGGGAGAACAACTCCATTTGGCTCACTAACTTCACACACCATCAGGCTTCCAAGCAGCTCTCAAGGAAACTCAGTTTTCACACTCTATGCTTAGTGTCCTTTGAGTGCCTAGGACTGAAATGAAGCTTGGTCAGCATCCCACACAAACGAATGCTCCACATGCGGGTTTCACATGCCACCAACTCCACATTCACAGGCAACTTCAGCGCCACAGACGTTTTCAGATAGCCCTCAATGCAAAGGCTCTAGACGCAAATATTGGTGTGAGAGCTAATTCAATCAAGGAAACACTGCATGTTGGTGAAGGGCACATTGAAGAAGAAGCAGCCGAGTGGTTCTTGTGGGAGAACAACTCCATTTGGCTCACTAACTTCACACACCATCAGGCTTCCAAGCAGCTCTCAAGGAAACTCAGTTTTCACACTCTATGCTTAGTGCCCTTTGAGTGCCTAGGACTGAAATGAAGCTTGGTGAGGATCTCACAAAAACGAATGCTCCACATGCGGGTTTCACATGCCACCAACTCCACATTCACAGGCAACTTCAGCGCCACAGCCGTTTGCAGATAGCCCTCAATGGAAAGGCTCTAGACGCAAATATTGGTGTGAGAGCTAATTCAATCAAGGAAACACTGCATGTTGGTGAAGGGCATATTGAAGAAGGATCAGCCGAGTGGTTCTTGTGGGAGAACAACTCCATTTGGCTCACTAACTTCACACACCATCAGGCTTCCAAGCAGCTCTCAATTAAACTTAGTTTTCACACTCTATGCTTAGTGCCCTTTTTGTGCCTAGGACTGAAATGAAGCTTGGTGAGGATCCCACACAAACGAATGCTCCACATGCGGGTTTCACATGCCACCAACTCCACATTCACAGGCAACTTCAGCGCCACAGCCGTTTTCAGATAGCCCTCAATGCAAAGCCTCTAGACGCAAATATTGGTGTGAGAGCTAATTCAATCAAGGAAACAATGCATGTTGGTGAAGGGCATATTGAAGAAGGATCAGCCGAGTGGTTCTTGTGGGAGAACAACTCCATTTGGCTCACTAACTTCACACACCATCAGGCTTCCAAGCAGCTCTCAAGGAAACTCAGTTTTCACACTCTATGCTTAGTGCCCTTTGAGTGCCTAGGACTGAAATGAAGCTTGCTGAGGATCCCACACAAACGAATGCTCCACATGCGGGTTTCACATGCCACCAACTCCACATTCACAGGCAACTTCAGCGCCACAGCCGTTTTCAGATAGCCCTCAATGCAAAGGCTCTAGACGCAAATATTGGTGTGAGAGCTAATTCAATCAAGGAAACACTGCATGTTGGTGAAGGGCATATTGAAGAAGGATCAGCCGAGTGGTTCTTGTGGGAGAACAACTCCATTTGGCTCACTAACTTCACACACCATCAGGCTTCCAAGCAGCTCTCACGGAAACTCAGTTTTCACACTCTATGCTTAGTGCCCTTTGAGTGCATTATCTAGGAATGAACTTGGTAGAGCATCCCACAAAAACGAATGCTCCACATGCGGGTTTCACATGCCACCAACTCCACATTCACAGGCAACTTTAGCGCCACAGCCGTTTTCAGATAGCCCTCAATGGAAAAGCTCTAGACGCAAATATTGGTGTGAGAGCTAATTCAATCAAGGAAACACTGCATGTTGGTTAAGGGCATATTGAAGAAGAAGCAGCCGAGTGGTTCTTGTGGGAGAACAACTCCATTTGGCTCACTAACTTCACACACCATCAGGCTTCCAAGCAGCTCTCAAGGAAACTCAGTTTTCACACTCTATGCTTAGTGCTCTTTTTGTGCCTAGGACTGAAATGAAGCTTGGTGAGGATCTCACACAAACGAATGCTCCACATGCTGGTTTCACATGCCACCAACTCCACATTCACAGGCAACTTCAGTGCCACAGCCGTTTTCAGATAGCCCTCAATGCAAAGGCTCTAGACGCAAATATTGGTGTGAGAGCTAATTCAATCAAGGAAACACTGCATGTTGGTGAAGGGCATATTGAAGAAGGATCAGCCGAGTGGTTCTTGTGGGAGAACAACTCCATTTGGCTCACTAACTTCACACACCATCAGACTTCCAAGCAGCTCTCAAGGAAACTCAGTTTTCACACTCTATGCTTAGTGCCCTTTGTATGCCTAGGAATTGAATGAACCTGGTAGAGCATCCCACACAAACGAATGCTCCACATGCGGGTTTCACAGGCCACCAACTCCACATTCACAGGCAACTTCAGCACCACATCGTTTTCAGATAGCCCTCAATGCAAAGGCTATAGACGCAAATATTGGTGTGAGAGCTAATTCAATCAAGGAAACACTGCATGTTGGTGAAGGGCACATTGAAGAAGAACCAGCCGAGTGGTTCTTGTGGGAGAACAACTCCATTTGGCTCACTAACTTCACACACCATCAGGCTTCCAAGCAGCTCTCAAGGAAACTCAGTTTTCACACTCTATGCTTAGTGCCCTTTGAGTGCATTATCTAGGAATGAACTTGGTAGAGCATCCCACACAAACGAATGCTCCACATGCGGGTTTCACATGCCACCAACTCCACATTCACAGGCAACTTCAGCGCCACAGCTGTTTTCAGATAGCCCTCAATGGAAAGGCTCTAGACGCAAATATTGGTGTGAGAGCTAATTCAATCAAGGAAACACTGCATGTTGGTGAAGGGCATATTGAAGAAGAAGCAGCCGAGTGGTTCTTGTGGGAGAACAACTCCATTTGGCTCACTAACTTCACACACCATCAGGCTTCCAAGCAGCTCTCAAGGAAACTCAGTTTTCACACTCTATGCTTAGTGCCCTTTGAGTGCCTAGGACTGAAATGAAGCTTGCTGAGGATCCCACACAAACGAATGCTCCACATGCGGGTTTCACATGCCACCAACTCCACATTCACAGGCAACTTCAGCGCCACAGCCGTTTTCAGATAGCCCTCAATGCAAAGGCTCTAGACGCAAATATTGGTGTGAGAGCTAATTCAATCAAGGAAACACTGCATGTTGGTGAAGGGCATATTGAAGAAGGATCAGCCGAGTGGTTCTTGTGGGAGAACAACTCCATTTGGCTCACTAACTTCACACACCATCAGGCTTCCAAGCAGCTCTCAAGGAAACTCAGTTTTCACACTCTATGCTTAGTGCCCTTTGAGTGCATTATCTAGGAATGAACTTGGTAGAGCATCCCACACAAACGAATGCTCCACATGCGGGTTTCACATGCCACCAACTCCACATTCTCAGGCAACTTCAGCGCCACAGCTGTTTTCAGATAGCCCTCAATGGAAAGGCTCTAGACGCAAATATTGGTGTGAGAGCTAATTCAATCAAGGAAACACTGCATGTTGGTTAAGGGCATATTGAAGAAGGATCAGCCGAGTGGTTCTTGTGGGAGAACAACTCCATTTGGCTCACTAACTTCACACACCATCAGGCTTCCAAGCAGCTCTCAAGGAAACTCAGTTTTCACACTCTATGCTTAGTGCCCTTTTTGTGCCTAGGACTGAAATGAAGCTTGGTGAGGATCTCACACAAACGAATGCTCCACATGCTGGTTTCACATGCCACCAACTCCACATTCACAGGCAACTTCAGTGCCACAGCCGTTTTCAGATAGCCCTCAATGCAAAGGCTCTAGACGCAAATATTGGTGTGAGAGCTAATTCAATCAAGGAAACACTGCATGTTGGTGAAGGGCATATTGAAGAAGGATCAGCCGAGTGGTTCTTGTGGGAGAACAACGCCATTTGGCTCACTAACTTCACACACCATCAGACTTCCAAGCAGCTCTCAAGGAAACTCAGTTTTCACACTCTATGCTTAGTGCCCTTTGTATGCCTAGGAATTGAATGAACCTGGTAGAGCATCCCACACAAACGAATGCTCCACATGCGGGTTTCACAGGCCACCAACTCCACATTCACAGGCAACTTCAGCACCACATCGTTTTCAGATAGCCCTCAATGCAAAGGCTCTAGACGCAAATATTGGTGTGAGAGCTAATTCAATCAAGGAAACACTGCATGTTGGTGAAGGGCACATTGAAGAAGAAGCAGCCGAGTGGTTCTTGTGGGAGAACAACTCCATTTGGCTCACTAACTTCACACACCATCAGGCTTCCAAGCAGCTCTCAAGGAAACTCAGGTTTCACACTCTATGCTTAGTGCCCTTTGAGTGCATTTTCTAGGAATGAACCTGGTAGAGCATCCCACACAAACGAATGCTCCACATGCGGGTTTCACATGCCACCAACTCCACATTCACAGGCAACTTCAGCGCCACAGCTATTTTCAGATAGCCCTCAATGCAAAGGCTCTAGACGCAAATATTGGTGTGAGAGCTAATTCAATCAAGGAAACACTGCATGTTGGTGAACGGCATATTGAAGAAGGATCAGCCGAGTGGTTCTTGTGGGAGAACAACTCCATTTGGCTCACTAACTTCACACACCATCAGGCTTCCAAGCAGCTCTCAAGGAAACTCAGTTTTCACACTCTATGCTTAGTGCCCTTTGTACGCCTAGGACTGAAATGAAGGTTGGTGAGCATCCCACACAAACGAATGCTCCACATGCGGGTTTCACATGCCACCAACTCCACATTCACAGGCAACTTCAGCGCCACAGCCGTTTTCAGATAGCCCTCAATGCAAAGGCTCTAGACGCAAATATTGGTGTGAGAGCTAATTCAATCAAGGAAACACTGCATGTTGGTGAAGGGCACATTGAAGAAGAACCAGCCGAGTGGTTCTTGTGGGAGAACAACTCCATTTGGCTCACTAACTTCACACACCATCAGGCTTCCAAGCAGCTCTCAAGGAAACTCAGTTTTCACACTCTATGCTTAGTGCCCTTTGAGTGCCCAGGACTGAAATGAAGCTTGGTGATGATCTCACAAAAATGAAGGCTCCACATGCGGGTTTCACATGCCACCAACTCCACATTCACAGGCAACTTCAGCGCCACAGCCGTTTGCAGATAGCCCTCAATGGAAAGGCTCTAGACGCAAATATTGGTGTGAGAGCTAATTCAATCAAGGAAACACTGCATGTTGGTGAAGGGCATATTGAAGAAGGATCAGCCGAGTGGTTCTTGTGGGAGAACAACTCCATTTGGCTCACTAACTTCACACACCATCAGGCTTCCAAGCAGCTCTCAATTAAAGTTAGTTTTCACACTCTATGCTTAGTGCCCTTTTTGTGCCTAGGACTGAAATGAAGCTTGGTGAGGATCCCACACAAACGAATGCTCCACATGCGGGTTTCACATGCCACCAACTCCACATTCACAGGCAACTTCAGCGCCACAGCCGTTTTCAGATAGCCCTCAATGCAAAGGCTCTAGACGCAAATATTGGTGTGAGAGCTAATTCAATCAAGGAAACACTGCATGTTGGTGAAGGGCATATTGAAGAAGGATCAGCCGAGTGGTTCTTGTGGGAGAACAACTCCATTTGGCTCACTAACTTCACACACCATCAGGCTTCCAAGCAGCTCTCAAGGAAACTCAGTTTTCACACTCTATGCTTAGTGCCCTTTGAGTGCATTATCTAGGAATGAACTTGGTAGAGCATCCCACACAAACGAATGCTCCACATGCGGGTTTCACATGCCACCAACTCCACATTCTCAGGCAACTTCAGCGCCACAGCTGTTTTCAGATAGCCCTCAATGGAAAGGCTCTAGACGCAAATATTGGTGTGAGAGCTAATTCAATCAAGGAAACACTGCATGTTGGTGAAGGGCATATTGAAGAAGAAGCAGCCGAGTGGTTCTTGTGGGAGAACAACTCCATTTGGCTCACTAACTTCACACACCATCAGGCTTCCAAGCAGCTCTCAAGGAAACTCAGTTTTCACACTCTATGCTTAGTGCCCTTTGAGTGCCTAGGACTGAAATGAAGCTTGCTGAGGATCCCACACAAACGAATGCTCCACATGCGGGTTTCACATGCCACCAACTCCACATTCACAGGCAACTTCAGCGCCACAGCCGTTTTCAGATAGCCCTCAATGCAAAGGCTATAGACGCAAATATTGGTGTGAGAGCTAATTCAATCAAGGAAACACTGCATGTTGGTGAAGGGCATATTGAAGAAGGATCAGCCGAGTGGTTCTTGTGGGAGAACAACTCCATTTGGCTCACTAACTTCACACACCATCAGGCTTCCAAGCAGCTCTCACGGAAACTCAGTTTTCACACTCTATGCTTAGTGCCCTTTGAGTGCATTATCTAGGAATGAACTTGGTAGAGCATCCCACAAAAACGAATGCTCCACATGCGGGTTTCACATGCCACCAACTCCACATTCACAGGCAACTTCAGCGCCACAGCCGTTTTCAGATAGCCCTCAATGGAAAGGCTCTAGACGCAAATATTGGTGTGAGAGCTAATTCAATCAAGGAAACACTGCATGTTGGTTAAGGGCATATTGAAGAAGAAGCAGCCGAGTGGTTCTTGTGGGAGAACAACTCCATTTGGCTCACTAACTTCACACACCATCAGGCTTCCAAGCAGCTCTCAAGGAAACTCAGTTTTCACACTCTATGCTTAGTGCCCTTTTTGTGCCTAGGACTGAAATGAAGCTTGGTGAGGATCTCACACAAACGAATGCTCCACATGCGGGTTTCACATGCCACCAACTCCACATTCACAGGCAACTTCAGTGCCACAGCCGTTTTCAGATAGCCCTCAATGGAAAGGCTCTAGACGCAAATATTGGTGTGAGAGCTAATTCAATCAAGGAAACACTGCATGTTGGTGAACGGCATATTGAAGAAGGATCAGCCGAGTGGTTCTTGTGGGAGAACAACTCCATTTGGCTCACTAACTTCACACACCATCAGACTTCCAAGCAGCTCTCAAGGAAACTCAGTTTTCACACTCTATGCTTAGTGCCCTTTGTATGCCTAGGAATTGAATGAACCTGGTAGAGCATCCCACACAAACGAATGCTCCACATGCGGGTTTCACAGGCCACCAACTCCACATTCACAGGCAACTTCAGCACCACATCGTTTTCAGATAGCCCTCAATGCAAAGGCTCTAGACGCAAATATTGGTGTGAGAGCTAATTCAATCAAGGAAACACTGCATGTTGGTGAAGGGCACATTGAAGAAGAAGCAGCCGAGGGGTTCTTGTGGGAGAACAACTCCATTTGGCTCACTAACTTCACACACCATCAGGCTTCCAAGCAGCTCTCAAGGAAACTCAGTTTTCACACTCTATGCTTAGTGCCCTTTGTATGCCTAGGAGTGAAATGAAGGTTGGTGAGCATCCCACACAAACGAATGCTCCACATGCGGGTTTCACATGCCACCAACTCCACATTCACAGGCAACTTCAGCGCCACAGCCGTTTTCAGATAGCCCTCAATGCAAAGGCTCTAGACGCAAATATTGGTGTGAGAGCTAATTCAATCAAGGAAACACTGCATGTTGGTGAAGGGCACATTGAAGAAGAACCAGCCGAGTGGTTCTTGTGGGAGAACAACTCCATTTGGCTCACTAACTTCACACACCATCAGGCTTCCAAGCAGCTCTCAAGGAAACTCAGTTTTCACACTCTATGCTTAGTGCCCTTTGAGTGCCTAGGACTGAAATGAAGCTTGGTGATGATCTCACAAAAACGAATGCTCCACATGCGGGTTTCACATGCCACCAACTCCACATTCACAGGCAACTTCAGCGCCACAGCCGTTTGCAGATAGCCCTCAATGGAAAG
The DNA here is from genome assembly GCF_030435755.1 of Ochotona princeps. Lineage (NCBI taxonomy): Eukaryota > Metazoa > Chordata > Mammalia > Lagomorpha > Ochotonidae > Ochotona > Ochotona princeps. The sequence goes on along the minus strand of NW_026699084.1, from coordinate 81,494 downwards.
GCTCTAGACGCAAATATTGGTGTGAGAGCTAATTCAATCAAGGAAACACTGCATGTTGGTGAAGGGCATATTGAAGAAGGATCAGCCGAGTGGTTCTTGTGGGAGAACAACTCCATTTGGCTCACTAACTTCACACACCATCAGGCTTCCAAGCAGCTCTCAATTAAACTTAGTTTTCACACTCTATGCTTAGTGCCCTTTTTGTGCCTAGGACTGAAATGAAGCTTGGTGAAGATCCCACACAAACGAATGCTCCACATGCGGGTTTCACATGCCACCAACTCCACATTCACAGGCAACTTCAGCGCCACAGCCGTTTTCAGATAGCCCTCAATGCAAAGGCTCTAGACGCAAATATTGGTGTGAGAGCTAATTCAATCAAGGAAACACTGCATGTTGGTGAAGGGCATATTGAAGAAGGATCAGCCGAGTGGTTCTTGTGGGAGAACAACTCCATTTGGCTCACTAACTTCACACACCATCAGGCTTCCAAGCAGCTCTCAATTAAACTTAGTTTTCACACTCTATGCTTAGTGCCCTTTTTGTGCCTAGGACTGAAATGAAGCTTGCTGAGGATCCCACACAAACGAATGCTCCACATGCGGGTTTCACATGCCACCAACTCCACATTCACAGGCAACTTCAGCGCCACAGCCGTTTTCAGATAGCCCTCAATGCAAAGGCTCTAGACGCAAATATTGGTGTGAGAGCTAATTCAATCAAGGAAACACTGCATGTTGGTGAAGGGCATATTGAAGAAGGATCAGCCGAGTGGTTCTTGTGGGAGAACAACTCCATTTGGCTCAATAACTTCACACACCATCAGGCTTCCAAGCAGCTCTCAAGGAAACTCAGTTTTCACACTCTATGCTTAGTGCCCTTTGAGTGCATTATCTAGGAATGAACTTGGTAGAGCATCCCACAAAAACGAATGCTCCAAATGCGGGTTTCACATGCCACCAACTCCACATTCTCAGGCAACTTCAGCGCCACAGCCGTTTTCAGATAGCCCTCAATGCAAAGGCTCTAGACGCAAATATTGGTGTGAGAGCTAATTCAATCAAGGAAACATTGCATGTTGGTGAAGGGCATATTGAAGAAGGATCAGCTGAGTGGTTCTTGTGGGAGAACAACTCCATTTGGCTCACTAACTTCACACACCATCAGGCTTCCAAGCAGCTCTCAAGGAAACTCAGGTTTCACACTCTATGCTTAGTGCCCTTTGAGTGCATTATCTAGGAATGAACTTGCTAGAGCATCCCACAAAAACGAATGCTCCAAATGCGGGTTTCACATGCCACCAACTCCACATTCTCAGGCAACTTCAGCGCCACAGCCATTTTCAGATAGCTCTCAATGCAAAGGCTCTAGACGCAAATATTGGTGTGAGAGCTAATTCAATCAAGGAAACACTGCATGTTGGTGAAGGGCATATTGAAGAAGGATCAGCCGAGTGGTTCTTGTGGGAGAACAACTCCATTTGGCTCACTAACTTCACACACCATCAGGCTTCCAAGCAGCTCTCAAGGAAACTCAGTTTTCACACTCTATGCTTAGTGCCCTTTGAGTGCATTATCTAGGAATGAACCTGGTAGAGCATCCCACACAAACGAATGCTCCACATGCGGGTTTCACATGCCACCAACTCCACATTCACAGGCAACTTCAGCGCCACAGCCGTTTTCAGATAGCCCTCAATGCAAAGGCTCTAGACGCAAATATTGGTGTGAGAGCTAATTCAATCAAGGAAACACTGCATGTTGGTGAAGGGCATATTGAAGAAGGATCAGCCGAGTGGTTCTTGTGGGAGAACAACTCCATTTGGCTCACTAACTTCACACACCATCAGGCTTCCAAGCAGCTCTCAAGGAAACTCAGTTTTCACACTCTATGCTTAGTGCCCTTTGAGTGCATTATCTAGGAATGAACCTGGTAGAGCATCCCACACAAACGAATGCTCCACATGCGGGTTTCACATGCCACCAACTCCACATTCACAGGCAACTTCAGAGCCACAGCCGTTTTCAGATAGCCCTCAATGCAAAGGCTCTAGACGCAAATATTGGTGTGAGAGCTAATTCAATCAAGGAAACACTGCATGTTGGTGAAGGGCATATTGAAGAAGGATCAGCCGAGTGGTTCTTGTGGGAGAACAACTCCATTTGGCTCACTAACTTCACACACCATCAGGCTTCCAAGCAGCTCTCAAAGAAACTCAGTTTTCACACTCTATGCTTAGTGCCCTTTGAGTGCATTATCTAGGAATGAACCTGGTAGAGCATCCCTCACAAACGAATGCTCCAAATGCGGGTTTCACATGCCACCAACTCCACATTCACAGGCAACTTCAGTGCCACAGCCGTTTTCAGATAGCCCTCAATGCAAAGGCTCTAGACGCAAATATTGGTGTGAGAGCTAATTCAATCAAGGAAACACTGCATGTTGGTGAAGGGCATATTGAAGAAGGATCAGCCGAGTGGTTCTTGTGGGAGAACAACTCCATTTGGCTCACTAACTTCACACACCATCAGGATTCCAGGTAGCTCTCAAGGAAACTCAGTTTTCAAACTCTATGCTTAGTGCCCTTTGTGTGCCTAGGACAGAAAAGAAGCTTGGTGAGCATCCCACACAAACGAATGCTCCACATGCGGGTTTCACATGCCACCAACTCCACATTCACAGGCAACTTCAGCGCCACAGCCGTTTTCAGATAGCCCTCAATGCAAAGGCTCTAGACGCAAATATTGGTGTGAGAGCTAATTCAATCAAGGAAACACTGCATGTTGGTGAAGGGCATATTGAAGAAGGATCAGCCGAGTGGTTCTTGTGGGAGAACAACTCCATTTGGCTCACTAACTTCACACACCATCAGGCTTCCAAGCAGCTCTCACGGAAACTCAGTTTTCACACTCTATGCTTAGTGCCCTTTGAGTGCATTATCTAGGAATGAACTTGGTAGAGCATCCCACAAAAACGAATGCTCCACATGCGGGTTTCACATGCCACCAACTCCACATTCACAGGCAACTTCAGCGCCACAGCCGTTTTCAGATAGCCCTCAATGGAAAAGCTCTAGACGCAAATATTGGTGTGAGAGCTAATTCAATCAAGGAAACACTGCATGTTGGTTAAGGGCATATTGAAGAAGAAGCAGCCGAGTGGTTCTTGTGGGAGAACAACTCCATTTGGCTCACTAACTTCACACACCATCAGGCTTCCAAGCAGCTCTCAAGGAAACTCAGTTTTCACACTCTATGCTTAGTGCCCTTTTTGTGCCTAGGACTGAAATGAAGCTTGGTGAGGATCTCACACAAACGAATGCTCCACATGCTGGTTTCACATGCCACCAACTCCACATTCACAGGCAACTTCAGTGCCACAGCCGTTTTCAGATAGCCCTCAATGCAAAGGCTCTAGACGCAAATATTGGTGTGAGAGCTAATTCAATCAAGGAAACACTGCATGTTGGTGAAGGGCATATTGAAGAAGGATCAGCCGAGTGGTTCTTGTGGGAGAACAACTCCATTTGGCTCACTAACTTCACACACCATCAGACTTCCAAGCAGCTCTCAAGGAAACTCAGTTTTCACACTCTATGCTTAGTGCCCTTTGTATGCCTAGGAATTGAATGAACCTGGTAGAGCATCCCACACAAACGAATGCTCCACATGCGGGTTTCACAGGCCACCAACTCCACATTCACAGGCAACTTCAGCACCACATCGTTTTCAGATAGCCCTCAATGCAAAGGCTCTAGACGCAAATATTGGTGTGAGAGCTAATTCAATCAAGGAAACACTGCATGTTGGTGAAGGGCACATTGAAGAAGAAGCAGCCGAGTGGTTCTTGTGGGAGAACAACTCCATTTGGCTCACTAACGTCACACACCATCAGGCTTCCAAGCAGCTCTCAAGGAAACTCAGGTTTCACACTCTATGCTTAGTGCCCTTTGAGTGCATTTTCTAGGAATGAACCTGGTAGAGCATCCCACACAAACGAATGCTCCACATGCGGGTTTCACATGCCACCAACTCCACATTCACAGGCAACTTCAGCGCCACAGCTATTTTCAGATAGCCCTCAATGCAAAGGCTCTAGACGCAAATATTGGTGTGAGAGCTAATTCAATCAAGGAAACACTGCATGTTGGTGAAGGGCATATTGAAGAAGGATCAGCCGAGTGGTTCTTGTGGGAGAACAACTCCATTTGGCTCACTAACTTCACACACCATCAGGCTTCCAAGCAGCTCTCAAGGAAACTCAGTTTTCACACTCTATGCTTAGTGCCCTTTGTATGCCTAGGAGTGAAATGAAGGTTGGTGAGCATCCCACACAAACGAATGCTCCACATGCGGGTTTCACATGCCACCAACTCCACATTCACAGGCAACTTCAGCGCCACAGCCGTTTTCAGATAGCCCTCAATGCAAAGGCTCTAGACGCAAATATTGGTGTGAGAGCTAATTCAATCAAGGAAACACTGCATGTTGGTGAAGGGCACATTGAAGAAGGATCAGCCGAGTGGTTCTTGTGGGAGAACAACTCCATTTGGCTCACTAACTTCACACACCATCAGGCCTCCAAGCAGCTCTCAAGGAAACTCAGTTTTCACACTCTATCCTTAGTGCCCTTTGAGTGCCTAGGACTGAAATGAAGCTTGGTGATGATCTCACAAAAACGAATGCTCCACATGCGGGTTTCACATGCCACCAACTCCACATTCACAGGCAACTTCAGCGCCACAGCCGTTTTCAGATAGCCCTCAATGCAAAGGCTCTAGACGCAAATATTGGTGTGAGAGCTAATTCAATCAAGGAAACACTGCATGTTGGTGAAGGGCATATTGAAGAAGGATCAGCCGAGTGGTTCTTGTGGGAGAACAACTCCATTTGGCTCACTAACTTCACACACCATCAGGCTTCCAAGCAGCTCTCAAGGAAACTCAGTTTTCACACTCTATGCTTAGTGCTCTTTGAGTGCATTATCTAGGAATGAACCTGGTAGAGCATCCCACACAAACGAATGCTCCACATGCGGGTTTCACATGCCACCAACTCCACATTCACAGGCAACTTCAGAGCCACAGCCGTTTTCAGATAGCTCTCAATGCAAAGGCTCTAGACGCAAATATTGGTGTGAGAGCTAATTCAATCAAGGAAACACTGCATGTTGGTGAAGGGCATATTGAAGAAGGATCAGCCGAGTGGTTCTTGTGGGAGAACAACTCCATTTGGCTCACTAACTTCACACACCATCAGGCTTCCAAGCAGCTCTCAAGGAAACTCAGTTTTCACACTCTATGCTTAGTGCCCTTTTTGTGCCTAGGACTGAAATGAAGATTGGTGAGGATCCCACACAAACGAATGCTCCACATGCGGGTTTCACATGCCACCAACTCCACATTCACAGGCAACTTCAGCGCCACAGCCGTTTTCAGATAGCCCTCAATGCAAAGGCTCTAGACGCAAATATTGGTGTGAGAGCTAATTCAATCAAGGAAACACTGCATGTTGGTGAAGGGCATATTGAAGAAGGATCAGCCGAGTGGTTCTTGTGGGAGAACAACTCCATTTGGCTCAATAACTTCACACACCATCAGGCTTCCAAGCAGCTCTCAAGGAAACTCAGTTTTCACACTCTATGCTTAGTGCCCTTTGAGTGCATTATCTAGGAATGAACTTGGTAGAGCATCCCACAAAAACGAATGCTCCAAATGCGGGTTTCACATGCCACCAACTCCACATTCTCAGGCAACTTCAGCGCCACAGCCGTTTTCAGATAGCCCTCAATGCAAAGGCTCTAGACGCAAATATTGGTGTGAGAGCTAATTCAATCAAGGAAACACTGCATGTTGGTGAAGGGCATATTGAAGAAGGATCAGCCGAGTGGTTCTTGTGGGAGAACAACTCCATTTGGCTCACTAACTTCACACACCATCAGGCTTCCAAGCAGCTCTCAAGGAAACTCAGTTTTCACACTCTATGCTTAGTGCCCTTTGAGTGCATTATCTAGGAATGAACTTGCCAGAGCATCCCACAAAAACGAATGCTCCAAATGCGGGTTTCACATGCCACCAACTCCACATTCTCAGGCAACTTCAGCGCCACAGCCGTTTTCAGATAGCTCTCAATGCAAAGGCTCTAGACGCAAATATTTGTGTGAGAGCTAATTCAATCAAGGAAACACTGCATGTTGGTGAAGGGCATATTGAAGAAGGATCAGCCGAGTGGTTCTTGTGGGAGAACAACTCCATTTGGCTCACTAACTTCACACACCATCAGGCTTCCAAGCAGCTCTCAAGGAAACTCAGTTTTCACACTCTATGCTTAGTGCCCTTTGAGTGCATTATCTAGGAATGAACCTGGTAGAGCATCCCACACAAACGAATGCTCCACATGCGGGTTTCACATGCCACCAACTCCACATTCACAGGCAACTTCAGCGCCACAGCCGTTTTCAGATAGCCCTCAATGCAAAGGCTCTAGACGCAAATATTGGTGTGAGAGCTAATTCAATCAAGGAAACACTGCATGTTGGTGAAGGGCATATTGAAGAAGGATCAGCCGAGTGGTTCTTGTGGGAGAACAACTCCATTTGGCTCACTAACTTCACACACCATCAGGCTTCCAAGCAGCTCTCAAGGAAACTCAGTTTTCACACTCTATGCTTAGTGCCCTTTGAGTGCATTATCTAGGAATGAACCTGGTAGAGCATCCCACACAAACGAATGCTCCACATGCGGGTTTCACATGCCACCAACTCCACATTCACAGGCAACTTCAGAGCCACAGCCGTTTTCAGATAGCCCTCAATGCAAAGGCTCTAGACGCAAATATTGGTGTGAGAGCTAATTCAATCAAGGAAACACTGCATGTTGGTGAAGGGCATATTGAAGAAGGATCAGCCGAGTGGTTCTTGTGGGAGAACAACTCCATTTGGCTCACTAACTTCACACACCATCAGGCTTCCAAGCAGCTCTCAAGGAAACTCAGTTTTCACACTCTATGCTTAGTGCCCTTTGAGTGCATTATCTAGGAATGAACCTGGTAGAGCATCCCTCACAAACGAATGCTCCACATGCGGGTTTCACATGCCACCAACTCCACATTCACAGGCAACTTCAGTGCCACAGCCGTTTGCAGATAGCCCTCAATGCAAAGGCTCTAGACGCAAATATTGGTGTGAGAGCTAATTCAATCAAGGAAACACTGCATGTTGGTGAAGGGCATATTGAAGAAGGATCAGCCGAGTGGTTCTTGTGGGAGAACAACTCCATTTGGCTCACTAACTTCACACACCATCAGGATTCCAGGCAGCTCTCAAGGAAACTCAGTTTTCAAACTCTATGCTTAGTGCCCTTTGTGTGCCTAGGACAGAAAAGAAGCTTGGTGAGCATCCCACACAAACGAATGCTCCACATGCGGGTTTCACATGCCACCAACTCCACATTCACAGGCAACTTCAGCGCCACAGCCGTTTTCAGATAGCCCTCAATGCAAAGGATCTAGACGCAAATATTGGTGTGAGAGCTAATTCAATCAAGGAAACACTGCATGTTGGTGTAGGGCATATTGAAGAAGGATCAGCCGAGTGGTTCTTGTGGGAGAACAACTCCATTTGGCTCACTAACTTCACACACCATCAGGCTTCCAAGCAGCTCTCAAGGAAACTCAGTTTTCACACTCTATGCTTAGTGCCCTTTGGGTGCATTATCTAGGAATGAACCTGGTAGAGCATCCCACACAAACGAATGCTCCACATGCGGGTTTCACATGCCACCAACTCCACATTCACAGGCAACTTCAGCGCCACAGCCGTTTTCAGATAGCCCTCAATGCAAAGGCTCTAGACGCAAATATTGGTGTGAGAGCTAATTCAATCAAGGAAACACTGCATGTTGGTGAAGGGCATATAGAAGAAGGATCAGCCGAGTGGTTCTTGTGGGAGAACAACTCCATTTGGCTCACTAACTTCACACACCATCAGGCTTCCAAGCAGCTCTCAAGGAAACTCAGTTTTCACACTCTATGCTTAGTGCTCTTTGAGTGCATTATCTAGGAATGAACCGGGTAGAGCATCCCACACAAACGAATGCTCCACATGCGGGTTTCACATGCCACCAACTCCACATTCACAGGCAACTTCAGCGCCACAGCCGTTTTCAGATAGCCCTCAATGCAAAGGCTCTAGACGCAAATATTGGTGTGAGAGCTAATTCAATCAAGGAAACACTGCATGTTGGTGAAGGGCATATTGAAGAAGGATCAGCCGAGTGGTTCTTGTGGGAGAACAACTCCATTTGGCTCACTAACTTCACACACCATCAGGCTTCCAAGCAGCTCTCAAGGAAACTCAGTTTTCACACTCTATGCTTAGTGCCCTTTGAGTGCATTATCTAGGAATGAACCTGGTAGAGCATCCCACACAAACGAATGCTCCACATGCGGGTTTCACATGCCACCAACTCCACATTCACAGGCAACTTCAGCGCCACAGCCGTTTTCAGATAGCCCTCAATGCAAAGGCTCTAGACGCAAATATTGGTGTGAGAGCTAATTCAATCAAGGAAACACTGCATGTTGGTGAAGGGCATATTGAAGAAGGATCAGCCGAGTGGTTCTTGTGGGAGAACAACTCCATTTGACTCACTAACTTCACACACCATCAGGCTTCCTGGCAGCTCTCAAGGAAACTCTGTTTTCAAACTCTATGCTTAGTGCCCTTTGAGTGCCTAGGACAGAAAAGAAGCTTGGTGAGGATCCCACACAAACGAATGCTCCACATGCGGGTTTCACATGGCACCAACTCCACATTCACAGGCAACTTCAGCGACACAGCCGTTTTCAGATAGCCCTCAATGCAAAGGCTCTAGACGCAAATATTGGTGTGAGAGCTAATTCAATCAAGGAAACACTGCATGTTGGTGAAGGGCATATTGAAGAAGGATCAGCCGAGTGGATCTTGTGGGAGAACAACTCCATTTGGCTCACTAACTTCACACACCATCAGGCTTCCAAGCAGCTCTCAAGGAAACTAAGTTTTCACACTCTATGCTTAGTGCCCTTTGAGTGCATTATCTAGGAAAGAACCTGGTAGAGCATCCCACACAAACGAATGCTCCACATACGGGTTTCACATGCCACCAACTCCACATTCTCAGGCAACTTCAGCGCCACAGCCGTTTTCAGATAGCCCTCAATGCAAAGGCTCTAGACGCAAATATTGGTGTGAGAGCTAATTCAATCAAGGAAACACTGCATGTTGGTGAAGGGCATATTGAAGAAGGATCAGCCGAGTGGTTCTTGTGGGAGAACAACTGCATTTGGCTCACTAACTTCACACACCATCAGGCTTCCAAGCAGCTCTCAAGGAAACTCAGTTTTCACACTCTATGCTTAGTGCCCTTTGAGTGCATTATCTAGGAATGAACCTGGTAGAGCATCCCACACAAACGAATGCTCCACATGCGGGTTTCACATGCCACCAACTCCACATTCTCAGGCAACTTCAGCGCCACAGCCGTTTGCAGATAGCCCTCAATGCAAAGGCTCTAGACGCAAATATTGGTGTGAGAGCTAATTCAATCAAGGAAACACTGCATGTTGGTGAAGGGCATATTGAAGAAGGATCAGCCGAGTGGTTCTTGTGGGAGAACAACTCCATTTGGCTCACTAACTTCACACACCATCAGGCTTCCAAGCAGCTCTCAAGGAAACTCAGTTTTCACACTCTATGCTTAGTGCCCTTTGAGTGCCTAGGACTGAAATGAAGCTTGGTCAGCATCCCACACAAACGAATGCTCCACATGCGGGTTTCACATGCCACCAACTCCACATTCACAGGCAACTTCAGCGCCACAGACGTTTTCAGATAGCCCTCAATGCAAAGGCTCTAGACGCAAATATTGGTGTGAGAGCTAATTCAATCAAGGAAACACTGCATGTTGGTGAAGGGCACATTGAAGAAGAAGCAGCCGAGTGGTTCTTGTGGGAGAACAACTCCATTTGGCTCACTAACTTCACACACCATCAGGCTTCCAAGCAGCTCTCAAGGAAACTCAGTTTTCACACTCTATGCTTAGTGCCCTTTGAGTGCCAAGGACTGAAATGAAGCTTGGTGAGGATCTCACAAAAACGAATGCTCCACATGCGGGTTTCACATGCCACCAACTCCACATTCACAGGCAACTTCAGCGCCACAGCCGTTTTCAGATAGCCCTCAATGCAAAGGCTCTAGACGCAAATATTGGTGTGAGAGCTAATTCAATCAAGGAAACACTGCATGTTGGTGAAGGGCATATTGAAGAAGGATCAGCCGAGTGGTTCTTGTGGGAGAACAACTCCATTTGGCTCACTAACTTCACACACCATCAGGCTTCCAAGCAGCTCTCAATTAAACTTAGTTTTCACACTCTATGCTTAGTGCCCTTTTTGTGCCTAGGACTGAAATGAAGCTTGGTGAGGATCCCACACAAACGAATGCTCCACATGCGGGTTTCACATGCCACCAACTCCACATTCACAGGCAACTTCAGCGCCACAGCCGTTTTCAGATAGCCCTCAATGCAAAGGCTCTAGACGCAAATATTGGTGTGAGAGCTAATTCAATCAAGGAAACACTGCATGTTGGTGAAGGGCATATTGAAGAAGGATCAGCCGAGTGGTTCTTGTGGGAGAACAACTCCATTTGGCTCACTAACTTCACACACCATCAGGCTTCCAAGCAGCTCTCAAGGAAACTCAGTTTTCACACTCTATGCTTAGTGCCCTTTGAGTGCATTATCTAGGAAAGAACCGGGTAGAGCATCCCACACAAACGAATGCTCCACATACGGGTTTCACATGCCACCAACTCCACATTCTCAGGCAACTTCAGCGCCACAGCCGTTTTCAGATAGCCCTCAATGCAAAGGCTCTAGACACAAATATTGGTGTGAGAGCTAATTCAATCAAGGAAACACTGCATGTTGGTGAAGGGCATATTGAAGAAGGATCAGCCGAGTGGTTCTTGTGGGAGAACAACTCCATTTGGCTCACTAACTTCACACACCATCAGGCTTCCAAGCAGCTCTCAAGGAAACTCAGTTTTCACACTCTATGCTTAGTGCTCTTTGAGTGCATTATCTAGGAATGAACCTGGTAGAGCATCCCACACAAACGAATGCTCCACATGCGGGTTTCACATGCCACCAACTCCACATTCACAGGCAACTTCAGCGCCACAGCCGTTTTCAGATAGCCCTCAATGCAAAGGCTCTAGACGCAAATATTGGTGTGAGAGCTAATTCAATCAAGGAAACACTGCATGTTGGTGAAGGGCATATTGAAGAAGGATCAGCCGAGTGGTTCTTGTGGGAGAACAACTCCATTTGGCTCACTAACTTCACACACCATCAGGCTTCCTGGCAGCTCTCAAGGAAACTCTGTTTTCAAACTCTATGCTTAGTGCCCTTTGAGTGCCTAGGACAGAAAAGAAGCTTGGTGAGGATCCCACACAAACGAATGCTCCACATGCGGGTTTCACATGCCACCAACTCCACATTCACAGGCAACTTCAGCGCCACAGCCGTTTTCAGATAGCCCTCAATGCAAAGGCTCTAGACGCAAATATTGGTGTGAGAGCTAATTCAATCAAGGAAACACTGCATGTTGGTGAAGGGCATGTTGAAGAAGGATCAGCCGAGTGGATCTTGTGGGAGAACAACTCCATTTGGCTCACTAACTTCACACACCATCAGGCTTCCAAGCAGCTCTCAAGGAAACTCAGTTTTCACACTCTATGCTTAGTGCCCTTTGAGTGCATTATCTAGGAAAGAACCTGGTCGAGCATCCCACACAAACGAATGCTCCACATACGGGTTTCACATGCCACCAACTCCACATTCTCAGGCAACTTCAGCGCCACAGCCGTTTTCAGATAGTCCTCAATGCAAAGGCTCTAGACGCAAATATTGGTGTGAGAGCTAATTCAATCAAGGAAACACTGCATGTTGGTGAAGGGCATATTGAAGAAGGATCAGCCGAGTGGTTCTTGTGGGAGAACAACTCCATTTGGCTCACTAACTTCACACACCATCAGGCTTCCAAGCAGCTCTCAAGGAAACTCAGTTTTCACACTCTATGCTTAGTGCTCTTTGAGTGCATTATCTAGGAAAGAACCTGGTAGAGCATCCCACACAAACGAATGCTCCACATGCGGGTTTCACATGCCACCAACTCCACATTCACAGGCAACTTCAGCGCCACAGCCGTTTTCAGATAGCTCTCAATGCAAAGGCTCTAGACGCAAATATTGGTGTGAGAGCTAATTCAATCAAGGAAACACTGCATGTTGGTGAAGGGCATATTGAAGAAGGATCAGCCGAGTGGTTCTTGTGGGAGAACAACTCCATTTGGCTCACTAACTTCACACACCATCAGGCTTCCAAGCAGCTCTCAAGGAAACTCAGTTTTCACACTCTATGCTTAGTGCCCTTTGAGTGCATTATCTAGGAATGAACCTGGTAGAGCATCCCACACAAACGAATGCTCCACATGCGGGTTTCACATGCCACCAACTCCACATTCACAGGCAACTTCAGCGCCACAGCCGTTTTCAGATAGCCCTCAATGCAAAGGCTCTAGACGCAAATATTGGTGTGAGAGCTAATTCAATCAAGGAAACACTGCATGTTGGTGAAGGGCATATTGAAGAAGGATCAGCCGAGTGGTTCTTGTGGGAGAACAACTCCATTTGGCTCACTAACTTCACACACCATCAGGCTTCCTGGCAGCTCTCAAGGAATCTCTGTTTTCAAACTCTATGCTTAGTGCCCTTTGAGTGCCTAGGACAGAAAAAAAGCTTGGTGAGGATCCCACACAAACGAATGCTCCACATGCGGGTTTCACATGCCACCAACTCCACATTCACAGGCAACTTCAGCGACACAGCCGTTTTCAGATAGCCCTCAATGCAAAGGCTCTAGACGCAAATATTGGTGTGAGAGCTAATTCAATCAAGGAAACACTGCATGTTGGTGAAGGGCATGTTGAAGAAGAATCAGCCGAGTGGATCTTGTGGGAGAACAACTCCATTTGGCTCACTAACTTCACACACCATCAGGCTTCCAAGCAGCTCTCAAGGAAACTCAGTTTTCACACTCTATGCTTAGTGCCCTTTGAGTGCATTATCTAGGAAAGAACCTGGTAGAGCATCCCACACAAACGAATGCTCCACATACGGGTTTCACATGCCACCAACTCCACATTCTCAGGCAACTTCAGCGCCACAGCCGTTTTCAGATAGCCCTCAATGCAAAGGCTCTAGACGCAAATATTGGTGTGAGAGCTAATTCAATCAAGGAAACACTGCATGTTGGTGAAGGGCATATTGAAGAAGGATCAGCCGAGTGGTTCTTGTGGGAGAACAACTCCATTTGGCTCACTAACTTCACACACCATCAGGCTTCCAAGCAGCTCTCAAGGAAACTCAGTTTTCACACTCTATGCTTAGTGCTCTTTGAGTGCATTATCTAGGAAAGAACCTGGTAGAGCATCCCACACAAACGAATGCTCCACATGCGGGTTTCACATGCCACCAACTCCACATTCACAGGCAACTTCAGAGCCACAGCCGTTTTCAGATAGCTCTCAATGCAAAGGCTCTAGACGCAAATATTGGTGTGAGAGCTAATTCAATCAAGGAAACACTGCATGTTGGTGAAGGGCATATTGAAGAAGGATCAGCCGAGTGGTTCTTGTGGGAGAACAACTCCATTTGGCTCACTAACTTCACACACCATCAGGCTTCCAAGCAGCTCTCAAGGAAACTCAGTTTTCACACTCTATGCTTAGTGCCCTTTGAGTGCATTATCTAGGAATGAACCTGGTAGAGCATCCCACACAAACGAATGCTCCACATGCGGGTTTCACATGCCACCAACTCCACATTCACAGGCAACTTCAGCGCCACAGCCGTTTTCAGATAGCCCTCAATGCAAAGGCTCTAGACGCAAATATTGGTGTGAGAGCTAATTCAATCAAGGAAACACTGCATGTTGGTGAAGGGCATATTGAAGAAGGATCAGCCGAGTGGTTCTTGTGGGAGAACAACTCCACTTGGCTCACTAACTTCACACACCATCAGGCTTCCTGGCAGCTCTCAAGGAAACTCTGTTTTCAAACTCTATGCTTAGTGCCCTTTGAGTGCCTAGGACAGAAAAGAAGCTTGGTGAGGATCCCACACAAACGAATGCTCCACATGCGGGTTTCACATGCCACCAACTCCACATTCACAGGCAACTTCAGCGCCACAGCCGTTTTCAGATAGCCCTCAATGCAAAGGCTCTAGACGCAAATATTGGTGTGAGAGCTAATTCAATCAAGGAAACACTGCATGTTGGTGAAGGGCATATTGAAGAAGGATCAGCCGAGTGGTTCTTGTGGGAGAACAACTCCATTTGGCTCACTAACTTCACACACCATCAGGCTTCCAAGCAGCTCTCAAGGAAACTCAGTTTTCACACTCTATGCTTAGTGCCCTTTGAGCGCATTATCTAGGAATGAACCTGGTAGAGCATCCCACACAAACGAATGCTCCACATGCGGGTTTCACATGCCACCAACTCCACATTCACAGGCAACTTCAGCGCCACAGCCGTTTTCAGATAGCCCTCAATGCAAAGGCTCTAGACGCAAATATTGGTGTGAGAGCTAATTCAATCAAGGAAACACTGCATGTTGGTGAAGGGCATATTGAAGAAGGATCAGCCGAGTGGTTCTTGTGGGAGAACAACTCCATTTGGCTCACTAACTTCACACACCATCAGGCTTCCTGGCAGCTCTCAAGGAAACTCTGTTTTCAAACTCTATGCTTAGTGCCCTTTGAGTGCCTAGGACAGAAAAGAAGCTTGGTGAGGATCCCACACAAACGAATGCTCCACATGCGGGTTTCACATGCCACCAACTCCACATTCACAGGCAACTTCAGCGCCACAGCCGTTTTCAGATAGCCCTCAATGCAAAGGCTCTAGACGCAAATATTGGTGTGAGAGCTAATTCAATCAAGGAAACACTGCATGTTGGTGAAGGGCATGTTGAAGAAGGATCAGCCGAGTGGATCTTGTGGGAGAACAACTCCATTTGGCTCACTAACTTCACACACCATCAGGCTTCCAAGCAGCTCTCAAGGAAACTCAGTTTTCACACTCTATGCTTAGTGCCCTTTGAGTGCATTATCTAGGAAAGAACCTGGTCGAGCATCCCACACAAACGAATGCTCCACATACGGGTTTCACATGCCACCAACTCCACATTCTCAGGCAACTTCAGCGCCACAGCCGTTTTCAGATAGTCCTCAATGCAAAGGCTCTAGACGCAAATATTGGTGTGAGAGCTAATTCAATCAAGGAAACACTGCATGTTGGTGAAGGGCATATTGAAGAAGGATCAGCCGAGTGGTTCTTGTGGGAGAACAACTCCATTTGGCTCACTAACTTCACACACCATCAGGCTTCCAAGCAGCTCTCAAGGAAACTCAGTTTTCACACTCTATGCTTAGTGCTCTTTGAGTGCATTATCTAGGAAAGAACCTGGTAGAGCATCCCACACAAACGAATGCTCCACATGCGGGTTTCACATGCCACCAACTCCACATTCACAGGCAACTTCAGCGCCACAGCCGTTTTCAGATAGCTCTCAATGCAAAGGCTCTAGACGCAAATATTGGTGTGAGAGCTAATTCAATCAAGGAAACACTGCATGTTGGTGAAGGGCATATTGAAGAAGGATCAGCCGAGTGGTTCTTGTGGGAGAACAACTCCATTTGGCTCACTAACTTCACACACCATCAGGCTTCCAAGCAGCTCTCAAGGAAACTCAGTTTTCACACTCTATGCTTAGTGCCCTTTGAGTGCATTATCTAGGAATGAACCTGGTAGAGCATCCCACACAAACGAATGCTCCACATGCGGGTTTCACATGCCACCAACTCCACATTCACAGGCAACTTCAGCGCCACAGCCGTTTTCAGATAGCCCTCAATGCAAAGGCTCTAGACGCAAATATTGGTGTGAGAGCTAATTCAATCAAGGAAACACTGCATGTTGGTGAAGGGCATATTGAAGAAGGATCAGCCGAGTGGTTCTTGTGGGAGAACAACTCCATTTGGCTCACTAACTTCACACACCATCAGGCTTCCTGGCAGCTCTCAAGGAATCTCTGTTTTCAAACTCTATGCTTAGTGCCCTTTGAGTGCCTAGGACAGAAAAAAAGCTTGGTGAGGATCCCACACAAACGAATGCTCCACATGCGGGTTTCACATGCCACCAACTCCACATTCACAGGCAACTTCAGCGACACAGCCGTTTTCAGATAGCCCTCAATGCAAAGGCTCTAGACGCAAATATTGGTGTGAGAGCTAATTCAATCAAGGAAACACTGCATGTTGGTGAAGGGCATGTTGAAGAAGAATCAGCCGAGTGGATCTTGTGGGAGAACAACTCCATTTGGCTCACTAACTTCACACACCATCAGGCTTCCAAGCAGCTCTCAAGGAAACTCAGTTTTCACACTCTATGCTTAGTGCCCTTTGAGTGCATTATCTAGGAAAGAACCTGGTAGAGCATCCCACACAAACGAATGCTCCACATACGGGTTTCACATGCCACCAACTCCACATTCTCAGGCAACTTCAGCGCCACAGCCGTTTTCAGATAGCCCTCAATGCAAAGGCTCTAGACGCAAATATTGGTGTGAGAGCTAATTCAATCAAGGAAACACTGCATGTTGGTGAAGGGCATATTGAAGAAGGATCAGCCGAGTGGTTCTTGTGGGAGAACAACTCCATTTGGCTCACTAACTTCACACACCATCAGGCTTCCAAGCAGCTCTCAAGGAAACTCAGTTTTCACACTCTATGCTTAGTGCTCTTTGAGTGCATTATCTAGGAAAGAACCTGGTAGAGCATCCCACACAAACGAATGCTCCACATGCGGGTTTCACATGCCACCAACTCCACATTCACAGGCAACTTCAGCGCCACAGCCGTTTTCAGATAGCTCTCAATGCAAAGGCTCTAGACGCAAATATTGGTGTGAGAGCTAATTCAATCAAGGAAACACTGCATGTTGGTGAAGGGCATATTGAAGAAGGATCAGCCGAGTGGTTCTTGTGGGAGAACAACTCCATTTGGCTCACTAACTTCACACACCATCAGGCTTCCAAGCAGCTCTCAAGGAAACTCAGTTTTCACACTCTATGCTTAGTGCCCTTTGAGTGCATTATCTAGGAATGAACCTGGTAGAGCATCCCACACAAACGAATGCTCCACATGCGGGTTTCACATGCCACCAACTCCACATTCACAGGCAACTTCAGCGCCACAGCCGTTTTCAGATAGCCCTCAATGCAAAGGCTCTAGACGCAAATATTGGTGTGAGAGCTAATTCAATCAAGGAAACACTGCATGTTGGTGAAGGGCATATTGAAGAAGGATCAGCCGAGTGGTTCTTGTGGGAGAACAACTCCACTTGGCTCACTAACTTCACACACCATCAGGCTTCCTGGCAGCTCTCAAGGAAACTCTGTTTTCAAACTCTATGCTTAGTGCCCTTTGAGTGCCTAGGACAGAAAAGAAGCTTGGTGAGGATCCCACACAAACGAATGCTCCACATGCGGGTTTCACATGCCACCAACTCCACATTCACAGGCAACTTCAGCGCCACAGCCGTTTTCAGATAGCCCTCAATGCAAAGGCTCTAGACGCAAATATTGGTGTGAGAGCTAATTCAATCAAGGAAACACTGCATGTTGGTGAAGGGCATATTGAAGAAGGATCAGCCGAGTGGTTCTTGTGGGAGAACAACTCCATTTGGCTCACTAACTTCACACACCATCAGGCTTCCAAGCAGCTCTCAAGGAAACTCAGTTTTCACACTCTATGCTTAGTGCCCTTTGAGCGCATTATCTAGGAATGAACCTGGTAGAGCATCCCACACAAACGAATGCTCCACATGCGGGTTTCACATGCCACCAACTCCACATTCACAGGCAACTTCAGCGCCACAGCCGTTTTCAGATAGCCCTCAATGCAAAGGCTCTAGACGCAAATATTGGTGTGAGAGCTAATTCAATCAAGGAAACACTGCATGTTGGTGAAGGGCATATTGAAGAAGGATCAGCCGAGTGGTTCTTGTGGGAGAACAACTCCATTTGGCTCACTAACTTCACACACCATCAGGCTTCCAAGCAGCTCTCAAGGAAACTCAGTTTTCACACTCTATGCTTAGTGCCCTTTGAGTGCCTAGGACTGAAATGAAGCTTGGTCAGCATCCCACACAAACGAATGCTCCACATGCGGGTTTCACATGCCACCAACTCCACATTCACAGGCAACTTCAGCGCCACAGACGTTTTCAGATAGCCCTCAATGCAAAGGCTCTAGACGCAAATATTGGTGTGAGAGCTAATTCAATCAAGGAAACACTGCATGTTGGTGAAGGGCACATTGAAGAAGAAGCAGCCGAGTGGTTCTTGTGGGAGAACAACTCCATTTGGCTCACTAACTTCACACACCATCAGGCTTCCAAGCAGCTCTCAAGGAAACTCAGTTTTCACACTCTATGCTTAGTGCCCTTTGAGTGCCTAGGACTGAAATGAATCTTGGTGAGGATCTCACAAAAACGAATGCTCCACATGCGGGTTTCACATGCCACCAACTCCACATTCACAGGCAACTTCAGCGCCACAGCCGTTTGCAGATAGCCCTCAATGGAAAGGCTCTAGACGCAAATATTGGTGTGAGAGCTAATTCAATCAAGGAAACACTGCATGTTGGTGAAGGGCATATTGAAGAAGGATCAGCCGAGTGGTTCTTGTGGGAGAACAACTCCATTTGGCTCACTAACTTCACACACCATCAGGCTTCCAAGCAGCTCTCAATTAAACTTAGTTTTCACACTCTATGCTTAGTGCCCTTTTTGTGCCTAGGACTGAAATGAAGCTTGGTGAGGATCCCACACAAACGAATGCTCCACATGCGGGTTTCACATGCCACCAACTCCACATTCACAGGCAACTTCAGCGCCACAGCCTTTTTCAGATAGCCCTCAATGCAAAGGCTCTAGACGCAAATATTGGTGTGAGAGCTAATTCAATCAAGGAAACACTGCATGTTGGTGCAGGGCACATTGAAGAAGAACCAGCCGAGTGGTTCTTGTGGGAGAACAACTCCATTTGGCTCACTAACTTCACACACCATCAGGCTTCCAAGCAGCTCTCAAGGAAACTCAGTTTTCACACTCTATGCTTAGTGCTCTTTGAGTGCATTATCTAGGAATGAACCTGGTAGAGCATCCCACACAAACGAATGCTCCACATGCGGGTTTCACATGCCACCAACTCCACATTCACAGGCAACTTCAGAGCCACAGCCGTTTTCAGATAGCTCTCAATGCAAAGGCTCTAGACGCAAATATTGGTGTGAGAGCTAATTCAATCAAGGAAACACTGCATGTTGGTGAAGGGCATATTGAAGAAGGATCAGCCGAGTGGTTCTTGTGGGAGAACAACTCCATTTGGCTCACTAACTTCACACACCATCAGGCTTCCAAGCAGCTCTCAAGGAAACTCAGTTTTCACACTCTATGCTTAGTGCAGTTTGAGTGCATTATCTAGGAATGAACCTGGTAGAGCATCCCACACAAACGAATGCTCCACAAGCGGGTTTCACATGCCACCAACTCCACATTCACAGGCAACTTCAGCGCCACAGCCGTTTTCAGATAGCCCTCAATGCAAAGGCTCTAGACGCAAATATTGGTGTGAGAGCTAATTCAATCAAGGAAACACTGCATGTTGGTGAAGGGCATATTGAAGAAGGATCAGCCGAGTGGTTCTTGTGGGAGAACAACTCCATTTGGCTCACTAACTTCACACACCATCAGGCTTCCAAGCAGCTCTCAAGGAAACTCTGTTTTCAAACTCTATGCTTAGTGCCCTTTGAGTGCCTAGGACAGAAAAGAAGCTTGGTGAGGATCCCACACAAACGAATGCTCCACATGCGGGTTTCACATGCCACCAACTCCACATTCACAGGCAACTTCAGCGACACAGCCGTTTTCAGATAGCCCTCAATGCAAAGGCTCTAGACGCAAATATTGGTGTGAGAGCTAATTCAATCAAGGAAACACTGCATGTTGGTGAAGGGCATGTTGAAGAAGGATCAGCCGAGTGGATCTTGTGGGAGAACAACTCCATTTGGCTCACTAACTTCACACACCATCAGGCTTCCAAGCAGCTCTCAAGGAAACTCAGTTTTCACACTCTATGCTTAGTGCCCTTTGAGTGCATTATCTAGGAAAGAACCTGGTAGAGCATCCCACACAAACGAATGCTCCACATGCGGGTTTCACATGCCACCAACTCCACATTCTCAGGCAACATCAGCGCCACAGCCGTTTTCAGATAGCCCTCAATGCAAAGGCTCTAGACGCAAATATTGGTGTGAGAGCTAATTCAATCAAGGAAACACTGCATGTTGGTGAAGGGCATATTGAAGAAGGATCAGCCGAGTGGTTCTTGTGGGAGAACAACTCCATTTGGCTCACTAACTTCACACACCATCAGGCTTCCAAGCAGCTCTCAAGGAAACTCAGTTTTCACACTCTATGCTTAGTGCTCTTTGAGTGCATTATCTAGGAAAGACCCTGGTAGAGCATCCCACACAAACGAATGCTCCACATGCGGGTTTCACATGCCACCAACTCCACATTCACAGGCAACTTCAGCGCCACAGCCGTTTTCAGATAGCTCTCAATGCAAAGGCTCTAGACGCAAATATTGGTGTGAGAGCTAATTCAATCAAGGAAACACTGCATGTTGGTGAAGGGCATATTGAAGAAGGATCAGCCGAGTGGTTCTTGTGGGAGAACAACTCCATTTGGCTCACTAACTTCACACACCATCAGGCTTCCAAGCAGCTCTCAAGGAAACTCAGTTTTCACACTCTATGCTTAGTGCCCTTTGAGTGCATTATCTAGGAATGAACCTGGTAGAGCATCCCACACAAACGAATGCTCCACATGCGGGTTTCACATGCCACCAACTCCACATTCACAGGCAACTTCAGCGCCACAGCCGTTTTCAGATAGCCCTCAATGCAAAGGCTCTAGACGCAAATATTGGTGTGAGAGCTAATTCAATCAAGGAAACACTGCATGTTGGTGAAGGGCACATTGAAGAAGGATCAGCCGAGTGGTTCTTGTGGGAGAACAACTCCATTTGGCTCACTAACTTCACACACCATCAGGCTTCCAAGCAGCTCTCAAGGAAACTCAGTTTTCACACTCTATGCTTAGTGCCCTTTGAGTGCCAAGGACTGAAATGAAGCTTGGTGAGGATCTCACAAAAACGAATGCTCCACATGCGGGTTTCACATGCCACCAACTCCACATTCACAGGCAACTTCAGCGCCACAGCCGTTTGCAGATAGCCCTCAATGGAAAGGCTCTAGACGCAAATATTGGTGTGAGAGCTAATTCAATCAAGGAAACACTGCATGTTGGTGAAGGGCATATTGAAGAAGGATCAGCCGAGTGGTTCTTGTGGGAGAACAACTCCATTTGGCTCACTAACTTCACACACCATCAGGCTTCCAAGCAGCTCTCAATTAAACTTAGTTTTCACACTCTATGCTTAGTGAACTTTTTGTGCCTAGGACTGAAATGAAGCTTGGTGAGGATCCCACACAAACGAATGCTCCACATGCGGGTTTCACATGCCACCAACTCCACATTCACAGGCAACTTCAGCGCCACAGCCGTTTTCAGATAGCCCTCAATGCAAAGGCTCTAGACGCAAATATTGGTGTGAGAGCTAATTCAATCAAGGAAACACTGCATGTTGGTGAAGGGCATATTGAAGAAGGATCAGCCGAGTGGTTCTTGTGGGAGAACAACTCCATTTGGCTCACTAACTTCACACACCATCAGGCTTCCAAGCAGCTCTCAAGGAAACTCAGTTTTCACACTCTATGCTTAGTGCCCTTTGAGTGCATTATCTAGGAAAGAACCTGGTAGAGCATCCCACACAAACGAATGCTCCACATGCGGGTTTCACATGCCACCAACTCCGCATTCTCAGGCAACTTCAGCGCCACAGCCGTTTTCAGATAGCCCTCAATGCAAAGGCTCTAGACGCAAATATTGGTGTGAGAGCTAATTCAATCAAGGAAACACTGCATGTTGGTGAAGGGCATATTGAAGAAGGATCAGCCGAGTGGTTCTTGTGGGAGAACAACTCCATTTGGCTCACTAACTTCACACACCATCAGGCTTCCAAGCAGCTCTCAAGGAAACTCAGTTTTCACACTCTATGCTTAGTGCTCTTTGAGTGCATTATCTAGGAATGAACCTGGTAGAGCATCCCACACAAACGAATGCTCCACATGCGGGTTTCACATGCCACCAACTCCACATTCACAGGCAACTTCAGAGCCACAGCCGTTTTCAGATAGCTCTCAATGCAAAGGCTCTAGACGCAAATATTGGTGTGAGAGCTAATTCAGTCAAGGAAACACTGCATGTTGGTGAAGGGCATATTGAAGAAGGATCAGCCGAGTGGTTCTTGTGGGAGAACAACTCCATTTGGCTCACTAACTTCACACACCATCAGGCTTCCAAGCAGCTCTCAAGGAAACTCAGTTTTCACACTCTATGCTTAGTGCCCTTTGAGTGCATTATCTAGGAATGAACCTGGTAGAGCATCCCACACAAACGAATGCTCCACATGCGGGTTTCACATGCCACCAACTCCACATTCACAGGCAACTTCAGCGCCACAGCCGTTTTCAGATAGCCCTCAATGCAAAGGCTCTAGACGCAAATATTGGTGTGAGAGCTAATTCAATCAAGGAAACACTGCATGTTGGTGAAGGGCATATTGAAGAAGGATCAGCCGAGTGGTTCTTGTGGGAGAACAACTCCATTTGGCTCACTAACTTCACACACCATCAGGCTTCCAAGCAGCTCTCAAGGAAACTCAGTTTTCACACTCTATGCTTAGTGCCCTTTGAGTGCCTAGGACTGAAATGAAGCTTGGTGAGCATCCCACACAAACGAATGCTCCACATGCGGGTTTCACATGCCACCAACTCCACATTCACAGGCAACTTCAGCGCCACAGACGTTTTCAGATAGCCCTCAATGCAAAGGCTCTAGACGCAAATATTGGTGTGAGAGCTAATTCAATCAAGGAAACACTGCATGTTGGTGAAGGGCATATTGAAGAAGAAGCAGCCGAGTGGTTCTTGTGGGAGAACAACTCCATTTGGCTCACTAACTTCACACACCATCAGGCTTCCAAGCAGCTCTCAAGAAAACTCAGGTTTCACACTCTATGCTTAGTGCGCTTTGAGTGCATTATCTAGGAATGAACTTGGTAGAGCATCCCACACAAACGAATGCTCCACATGCGGGTTTCACATGCCACCAACTCCACATTCACAGGCAACTTCAGCGCCACAGTCGTTTTCAGATAGCCCTCAATGCAAAGGCTCTAGACGCAAATATTGGTGTGAGAGCTAATTCAATCAAGGAAACACTGCATGTTGGTGAAGGGCATATTGAAGAAGGATCAGCCGAGTGGTTCTTGTGGGAGAACAACTCCATTTGGCTCACTAACTTCACAGACCATCAGGCTTCCAAGCAGCTCTCAAGGAAACTCGGTTTTCACACTCTATGCTTAGTGCCCTTTGAGTGCATTATCTAGGAATGAACTTGGTGAGGATCCCACACAAACGAATGCTCCACATGCGGGTTTCACATGCCACCAACTCCACATTCACAGGCAACTTCAGCGCCACAGCCGTTTTCAGATAGCCCTCAATGGAAAGGCTCTAGACGCAAATATTGGTGTGAGAGCTAATTCAATCAAGGAAACACTGCATGTTGGTGAAGGGCATATTGAAGAAGGATCAGCCGAGTGGTTCTTGTGGGAGAACAACTCCATTTGGCTCACTAACTTCACACACCATCAGGCTTCCAAGCAGCTCTCAATTAAACTTAGTTTTCACACTCTATGCTTAGTGCCCTTTTTGTGCCTAGGACTGAAATGAAGCTTGCTGAGGATCCCACACAAACGAATGCTCCACATGCGGGTTTCACATGCCACCAACTCCACATTCACAGGCAACTTCAGCGCCACAGCCGTTTTCAGATAGCCCTCAATGCAAAGGCTCTAGACACAAATATTGGTGTGAGAGCTAATTCAATCAAGGAAACACTGCATGTTGGTGAAGGGCATATTGAAGAAGGATCAGCCGAGTGGTTCTTGTGGGAGAACAACTCCATTTGGCTCACTAACTTCACACACCATCAGGCTTCCAAGCAGCTCTCAGGAAACTCAGTTTTCACACTCTATGCTTAGTGCCCTTTGAGTGCATTATCTAGGAATGAACTTGGTAGAGCATCCCACAAAAACGAATGCTAAAATGCGGGTTTCACATGCCACCAACTCCACATTCACAGGCAACTTCAGCGCCACAGCCGTTTCAGATAGCCCTCAATGGAAAAGCTCTAGACGCAAATATTGGTGTGAGAGCTAATTCAATCAAGGAAACACTGCATGTTGGTGAAGGGCATATTGAAGAAGAAGCAGCCGAGTGGTTCTTGTGGGAGAACAACTCCATTTGGCTCACTAACGTCACACACCATCAGGCTTCCAAGCAGCTCTCAAGGAAACTCAGGTTTCACACTCTATGCTTAGTGCGCTTTGAGTGCATTATCTAGGAATGAACCTGGTAGAGCATCCCACACAAACGAATGCTCCACATGCGGGTTTCACATGCCACCAACTCCACATTCACAGGCAACTTCAGCGCCACAGCTATTTTCAGATAGCCCTCAATGCAAAGGCTCTAGACGCAAATATTGGTGTGAGAGCTAATTCAATCAAGGAAACACTGCATGTTGGTGAACGGCATATTGAAGAAGGATCAGCCGAGTGGTTCTTGTGGGAGAACAACTCCATTTGGCTCACTAACTTCACACACCATCAGGCTTCCAAGCAGCTCTCAAGGAAACTCAGTTTTCACACTCTATGCTTAGTGCCCTTTGTATGCCTAGGACTGAAATGAAGGTTGGTGAGCATCCCACACAAACGAATGCTCCACATGCGGGTTTCACATGCCACCAACTCCACATTCACAGGCAACTTCAGAGCCACAGCCGTTTTCAGATAGCCCTCAATGCAAAGGCTCTAGACGCAAATATTGGTGTGAGAGCTAATTCAATCAAGGAAACACTGCATGTTGGTGAAGGGCATATTGAAGAAGGATCAGCCGAGTGGTTCTTGTGGGAGAACAACTCCATTTGGCTCACTAACTTCACACACCATCAGGCTTCCAAGCAGCTCTCAAGGAAACTCAGTTTTCACACTCTATGCTTAGTGCCCTTTGAGTGCATTATCTAGGAATGAACCTGGTAGAGCATCCCACACAAACGAATGCTCCACATGCGGGTTTCACATGCCACCAACTCCACATTCACAGGCAACTTCAGCGCCACAGCCGTTTTCAGATAGCCCTCAATGCAAAGGCTCTAGACGCAAATATTGGTGTGAGAGCTAATTCAATCAAGGAAACACTGCATGTTGGTGAAGGGCATATTGAAGAAGGATCAGCCGAGTGGTTCTTGTGGGAGAACAACTCCATTTGGCTCACTAACTTCACACACCATCAGACTTCCAAGCAGCTCTCAAAAAAACTCAGTTTTCACACTCTATCCTTAGTGCCCTTTGAGTGCCAAGGACTGAAATGAAGGTTGGTGAGGATCTCACAAAAACGAATGCTCCACATGCGGGTTTCACATGCCACCAACTCCACATTCACAGGCAACTTCAGTGCCACAGCCGTTTTCAGATAGCCCTCAATGCAAAGGCTCTAGATGCAAATATTGGTGTGAGAGCTAATTCAATCAAGGAAACACTGCATGTTGGTGAAGGGCATATTGAAGAAGGATCAGCCGAGTGGATCTTGTGGGAGAACAACTCCATTTGGCTCACTAACTTCACACACCATCAGGCTTCCAAGCAGCTCTCAATTAAACTTAGTTTTCACACTCTATGCTTAGTGCCCTTTGAGTGCCTAGGACTGAAATGAAGCTTGCTGAGGATCTCACACAAACGAATGCTCCACATGCGGGTTTCACATGCCACCAACTCCACATTCACAGGCAACTTCAGCGCCACAGCCTTTTTCAGATAGCCCTCAATGCAAAGGCTCTAGACGCAAATATTGGTGTGAGAGCTAATTCAATCAAGGAAACACTGCATGTTGGTGAAGGGCATATTGAAGAAGGATCAGCCGAGTGGTTCTTGTGGGAGAACAACTCCATTTGGCTCACTAACTTCACACACCATCAGGCTTCCAAGCAGCTCTCAAGGAAACTCAGTTTTCACCCTCTATGCTTAGTGCCCTTTGAGTGCATTATCTAGGAATGAACCTGGTAGAGCATCCCACACAAACGAATGCTCCACATGCGGGATTCACACGCCACCAACTCCACATTCACAGGCAACTTCAGAGCCACAGCCGTTTTCAGATAGCCCTCAATGCAAAGGCTCTAGATGCAAATATTGGTGTGAGAGCTAATTCAATCAAGGAAACACTGCATGTTGGTGAAGGGCACATTAAAGAAGAAGCAGCCGAGTGGTTCTTGTGGGAGAACAACTCCATTTGGCTCACTAACTTCACACACCATCAGGCTTCCAAGCAGCTCTCAAGAAACTCAGGTTCCACACTCTATGCTTAGTGCCCTTTGTATGCCTAGGACTGAAATGAAGCTTGGTCAGCATCCCACACAAACGAATGCTCCACATGCGGGTTTCACATGCCACCAACTCCACATTCACAGGCAACTTCAGAGCCACAGCCGTTTTCAGATAGCCCTCAATGCAAAGGCTCTAGACGCAAATATTGGTGTGAGAGCTAATTCAATCAAGGAAACACTGCATGTTGGTGAAGGGCATATTGAAGAAGGATCAGCCGAGTGGTTCTTGTGGGAGAACAACTCCATTTGGCTCACTAACTTCACACACCATCAGGCTTCCAAGCAGCTCTCAAGGAAACTCAGTTTTCACCCTCTATGCTTAGTGCCCTTTGAGTGCATTATCTAGGAATGAACCGGGTAGAGCATCCCACACAAACGAATGCTCCACATGCGGGTTTCACATGCCACCAACTCCACATTCACAGGCAACTTCAGCGCTACAGCCGTTTTCAGATAGCCCTTAATGCAAAGGCTCTAGACGCAAATATTGGTGTGAGAGCTAATTCAATCAAGGAAACACTGCATGTTGGTGAAGGGCATATTGAAGAAGAAGCAGCCGAGTGGTTCTTGTGGGAGAACAACTCCATTTGGCTCACTAACTTCACACACCATCAGAATTCCAAGCAGCTCTCAAAAAAACTCAGTTTTCACACTCTATCCTTAGTGCCCTTTGAGTGCCAAGGACTGAAATGAAGGTTGGTGAGGATCTCACAAAAACGAATGCTCCACATGCTGGTTTCACATGCCACCAACTCCACATTCACAGGCAACTTCAGTGCCACAGCCGTTTTCAGATAGCCCTCAATGCAAAGGCTCTAGATGCAAATATTGGTGTGAGAGCTAATTCAATCAAGGAAACACTGCATGTTGGTGAAGGGCATATTGAAGAAGGATCAGCCGAGTGGTTCTTGTGGGAGAACAACTCCATTTGGCTCACTAACTTCACACACCATCAGGCTTCCAAGCAGCTCTCAATTAAACTTAGTTTTCACACTCTATGCTTAGTGCCCTTTGAGTGCATTATCTAGGAATGAACTTGGTAGAGCATCCCACACAAACGAATGCTCCAAATGCGGGTTTCACATGCCACCAACTCCACATTCACAGGCAACTTCAGCGCCACAGCCGTTTTCAGATAGCCCTCAATGGAAAGGCTCTAGACGCAAATATTGGTGTGAGAGCTAATTCAATCAAGGAAACACTGCATGTTGCTGAAGGGCATATTGAAGAAGGATCAGCCGAGTGGTTCTTGTGGGAGAACAACTCCATTTGGCTCACTAACTTCACACACCATCAGGCTTCCAAGCAGCTCTCAAGGAAACTCAGGTTTCACACTCTATGCTTAGTGCCCTTTGAGTGCATTATCTAGGAATGAACCTGGTAGAGCATCCCACACAAACGAATGCTCCACATGCGGGTTTCACATGCCACCAACTCCACATTCACAGGCAACTTCAGCGCTACAGCCGTTTTCAGATAGCCCTCAATGCAAAGGCTCTAGACGCAAATATTGGTGTGAGAGCTAATTCAATCAAGGAAACACTGCATGTTGGTGAAGGGCATATTGAAGAAGAAGCAGCCAAGTGGTTCTTGTGGGAGAACAACTCCATTTGGCTCACTAACTTCACACACCATCAGACTTCCAAGCAGCTCTCAAAAAAACTCAGTTTTCACACTCTATCCTTAGTGCCCTTTGAGTGCCAAGGACTGAAATGAAGGTTGGTGAGGATCTCACAAAAACGAATGCTCCACATGCTGGTTTCACATGCCACCAACTCCACATTCACAGGCAACTTCAGTGCCACAGCCGTTTTCAGATAGCCCTCAATGCAAAGGCTCTAGATGCAAATATTGGTGTGAGAGCTAATTCAATCAAGGAAACACTGCATGTTGGTGAAGGGCATATTGAAGAAGGATCAGCCGAGTGGTTCTTGTGGGAGAACAACTCCATTTGGCTCACTAACTTCACACACCATCAGGCTTCCAAGCAGCTCTCAATTAAACTTAGTTTTCACACTCTATGCTTAGTGCCCTTTGAGTGCATTATCTAGGAATGAACTTGGTAGAGCATCCCACAAAAACGAATGCTCCAAATGCGGGTTTCACATGCCACCAACTCCACATTCTCAGGCAACTTCAGCGCCACAGCCGTTTTCAGATAGCCCTCAATGGAAAGGCTCTAGACGCAAATATTGGTGTGAGAGCTAATTCAATCAAGGAAACACTGCATGTTGGTGAAGGGCATATTGAAGAAGGATCAGCCGAGTGGTTCTTGTGGGAGAACAACTCCATTTGGCTCACTAACTTCACACACCATCAGACTTCCAAGCAGCTCTCAAGGAAACTCAGTTTTCACACTCTATGCTTAGTGCCCTTTGTATGCCTAGGAATTGAATGAACCTGGTAGAGCATCGCACACAAACGAATGCTCCACATGCGGGTTTCACATGCCACCAACTCCACATTCACAGGCAACTTCAGCACCACATCGTTTTCAGATAGCCCTCAATGCAAAGGCTCTAGACGCAAATATTGGTGTGAGAGCTAATTCAATCAAGGAAACACTGCATGTTGGTGAAGGGCATATTGAAGAAGGATCAGCTGAGTGGTTCTTGTGGGAGAACAACTCCATTTGGCTCACTAACTTCACACACCATCAGGCTTCCAAGCAGCTCTCAAGGAAACTCAGGTTTCACCCTCTATGCTTAGTGCCCTTTGAGTGCATTATCTAGGAATGAACCTGGTAGAGCATCCCACACAAACGGATGCTCCACATGCGGGTTTCACATGCCACCAACTCCACATTCACAGGCAACTTCAGCGCCACAGCCGTTTTCAGATAGCCCTCAATGCAAAGGCTCTAGACGCAAATATTGGTGTGAGAGCTAATTCAATCAAGGGAACACTGCATGTTGGTGAAGGGCATATTGAAGAAGGATCAGCTGAGTGGTTCTTGTGGGAGAACAACTCCATTTGGCTCACTAACTTCACACACCATCAGACTTCCTAGTAGTTCTCAAGGAAACTCAGTTTTCACACTCTATGCTTAGTGCCCTTTGAGTGCATTATCTAGGAATGAACCTGGTAGAGCATCCCACACAAACGAATGCTCCACATGCGGGTTTCACATGCCACCAACTCCACATTCACAGGCAACTTCAGCGACACAGCCGTTTTCAGATAGCCCTCAATGCAAAGGCTCTAGACGCAAATATTGGTGTGAGAGCTAATTCAATCAAGGAAACACTGCATGTTGGTGAACGGCATATTGAAGAAGGATCAGCCGAGTGGTTCTTGTGGGAGAACAACTCCATTTGGCTCACTAACTTCACACACCATCAGGCTTCCAAGCAGCTCTCAAGGAAACTCAGTTTTCACACTCTATGCTTAGTGCCCTTTGAGTGCATTATCTAGGAATGAACCAGGTAGAGCATCCCACAGAAACGAATGCTCCACATGCGGGTTTCACATGCCACCAACTCCACATTCACAGGCACCTTCAGCGCCACAGCCGTTTTCAATAGCCCTCAATGCAAAGGCTCTAGACGCAAATATTGGTGTGAGAGCTAATTCAATCAAGGGAACACTGCATGTTGGTGAAGGGCATATTGAAGAAGGATCAGCCGAGTGGTTCTTGTGGGAGAACAACTCCATTTGGCTCACTAACTTCACACACCATCAGGCTTCCAAGGAGCTCTCAAGGAAACTCTGTTTTCACACTCTATGCTTAGTGCTCTTTGAGTGCATTATCTAGGAATGAACCTGGTAGAGCATCCCACACAAACGAATGCTCCACATGCGGGTTTCACATGCCACCAACTCCACATTCACAGGCAACTTCAGCGCCACAGCCGTTTTCAGATAGCCCTCAATGCAAAGGCTCTAGACGCAAATATTTGTGTGAGAGCTAATTCAATCAAGGAACCATTGCATGTTGGTGAAGGGCATATTGAAGAAGGATCAGCCGAGTGGTTCTTGTGGGAGAACAACTCCATTTGGCTCACTAACTTCACACACCATCAGGCTTCCAAGCAGCTCTCAAGGAAACTCAGTTTTCACACTCTATGCTTAGTGCCCTTTGAGTGCCTAGGACTGAAATGAAGCTTGGTGAGCATCCCACACAAACGAATGCTCCACATGCGGGTTTCACATGCCACCAACTCCACATTCACAGGCAACTTCAGCGCCACAGCCGTTTTCAGATAGCCCTCAATGCAAAGGCTCTAGACGCAAATATTGGTGTGAGAGCTAATTCAATCAAGGGAACACTGCATGTTGGTGAAGGGCATATTGAAGAAGGATCAGCCGAGTGGTTCTTGTGGGAGAACAACTCCATTTGGCTCACTAACTTCACACACCATCAGGCTTCCAAGCAGCTCTCAAGGAAACTCAGTTTTCACACTCTATGCTTAGTGCCCTTTGAGTGCATTATCTAGGAATGAACCGGGTAGAGCATCCCACACAAACGAATGCTCCACATGCGGGTTTCACATGCCACCAACTCCACATTCACAGGCAACTTCAGAGCCACAGCCGTTTTCAGATAGCTCTCAATGCAAAGGCTCTAGACGCAAATATTGGTGTGAGAGCTAATTCAATCAAGGAAACACTGCATGTTGGTGAAGGGCATATTGAAGAAGGATCAGCCGAGTGGTTCTTGTGGGAGAACAACTCCATTTGGCTCACTAACTTCACACACCATCAGGCTTCCAAGCAGCTCTCAAGGAAACTCAGTTTTCACACTCTATGCTTAGTGCCCTTTGAGTGCATTATCTAGGAATGAACCTGGTAGAACATCCCACACAAACGAATGCTCCACATGCGGGTTTCACATGCCACCAACTCCACATTCACAGGCAACTTCAGCGCCACAGCCGTTTTCAGATAGCCCTCAATGCAAAGGCTCTAGACGCAAATATTGGTGTGAGAGCTAATTCAATCAAGGAAACACTGCATGTTGGTGAAGGGCATATTGAAGAAGGATCAGCCGAGTGGATCTTGTGGGAGAACAACTCCATTTGGCTCACTAACTTCACACACCATCAGGCTTCCAAGCAGCTCTCAAAGAAACTCAGTTTTCACACTCTATGCTTAGTGCCCTTTGAGTGCATTATCTAGGAAAGAACCTGGTAGAGCATCCCACACAAACGAATGCTCCACATACGGGTTTCACATGCCACCAACTCCACATTCTCAGGCAACTTCAGCGCCACACCCGTTTTCAGATAGCCCTCAATGCAAAGGCTCTAGACGCAAATATTGGTGTGAGAGCTAATTCAATCAAGGAAACACTGCATGTTGGTGAAGGGCATATTGAAGAAGGATCAGCCGAGTGGTTCTTGTGGGAGAACAACTCCATTTGGCTCACTAACTTCACACACCATCAGGCTTCCAAGCAGCTCTCAAGGAAACTCATTTTTCACACTCTATGCTTAGTGCTCTTTGAGTGCATTATCTAGGAATGAACCTGGTAGAGCATCCCACACAAACGAATGCTCCACATGCGGGT
This sequence comes from Ochotona princeps, assembly GCF_030435755.1. Classification (NCBI taxonomy): domain Eukaryota; kingdom Metazoa; phylum Chordata; class Mammalia; order Lagomorpha; family Ochotonidae; genus Ochotona; species Ochotona princeps. The sequence continues at coordinate 49,182 of NW_026699084.1, read as the reverse complement.
TTCACATGCCACCAACTCCACATTCACAGGCAACTTCAGAGCCACAGCCGTTTTCAGATAGCTCTCAATGCAAAGGCTCTAGACGCAAATATTGGTGTGAGAGCTAATTCAATCAAGGAAACACTGCATGTTGGTGAAGGGCATATTGAAGAAGGATCAGCCGAGTGGTTCTTGTGGGAGAACAACTCCCTTTGGCTCACTAACTTCACACACCATCAGGCTTCCAAGCAGCTCTCAAGGAAACTCAGTTTTCACACTCTATGCTTAGTGCCCTTTGAGTGCATTATCTAGGAATGAACCTGGTAGAGCATCCCACACAAACGAATGCTCCACATGCGGGTTTCACATGCCACCAACTCCACATTCACAGGCAACTTCAGCGCCACAGCCGTTTTCAGATAGCCCTCAATGCAAAGGCTCTAGACGCAAATATTGGTGTGAGAGCTAATTCAATCAAGGAAACACTGCATGTTGGTGAAGGGCATATTGAAGAAGGATCAGCCGAGTGGTTCTTGTGGGAGAACAACTCCATTTGGCTCACTAACTTCACACACCATCAGGCTTCCAAGCAGCTCTCAAGGAAACTCAGTTTTCACACTCTATGCTTAGTGCCCTTTGAGTGCCAAGGACTGAAATGAAGCTTGGTCAGCATCCCACACAAACGAATGCTCCACATGCGGGTTTCACATGCCACCAACTCCACATTCACAGGCAACTTCAGCGCCACAGCCGTTTTCAGATAGCCCTCAATGCAAAGGCTCTAGACGCAAATATTGGTGTGAGAGCTAATTCAATCAAGGAAACACTGCATGTTGGTGAAGGGCATATTGAAGAAGAAGCAGCCGAGTGGTTCTTGTGGGAGAACAACTCCATTTGGCTCACTAACTTCACACACCATCAGGCTTCCAAGCAGCTCTCAAGGAAACTCAGTTTTCACACTATATGCTTAGTGCCCTTTGAGTGCCTAGGACTGAAATGAAGCTTGGTGATGATCTCACAAAAACGAATGCTCCACATGCGGGTTTCACATGCCACCAACTCCACATTCACAGGCAACTTCAGCGCCACAGCCGTTTGCAGATAGCCCTCAATGCAAAGGCTCTAGACGCAAATATTGGTGTGAGAGCTAATTCAATCAAGGAAACACTGCATGTTGGTGAAGGGCATATTGAAGAAGGATCAGCCGAGTGGTTCTTGTGGGAGAACAACTCCATTTGGCTCACTAACTTCACACACCATCAGGCTTCCAAGCAGCTCTCAATTAAACTTAGTTTTCACACTCTATGCTTAGTGCCCTTTTTGTGCCTAGGACTGAAATGAAGCTTGGTGAGGATCCCACACAAACGAATGCTCCACATGCGGGTTTCACATGCCAACAACTCCACATTCACAGGCAACTTCAGCGCCACAGCCGTTTTCAGATAGCCCTCAATGCAAAGGATCTAGACGCAAATATTGGTGTGAGAGCTAATTCAATCAAGGAAACACTGCATGTTGGTGAAGGGCATATTGAAGAAGGATCAGCCGAGTGGATCTTGTGGGAGAACAACTCCATTTGGCTCACTAACTTCACACACCATCAGGCTTCCAAGCAGCTCTCAAAGAAACTCAGTTTTCACACTCTATGCTTAGTGCCCTTTGAGTGCATTATCTAGGAAAGAACCTGGTAGAGCATCCCACACAAACGAATGCTCCACATACGGGTTTCACATGCCACCAACTCCACATTCTCAGGCAACTTCAGCGCCACAGCCGTTTTCAGATAGCCCTCAATGCAAAGGCTCTAGACGCAAATATTGGTGTGAGAGCTAATTCAATCAAGGAAACACTGCATGTTGGTGAAGGGCATATTGAAGAAGGATCAGCCGAGTGGTTCTTGTGGGAGAACAACTCCATTTGGCTCACTAACTTCACACACCATCAGGCTTCCAAGCAGCTCTCAAGGAAACTCAGTTTTCACACTCTATGCTTAGTGCTCTTTGAGTGCATTATCTAGGAATGAACCTGGTAGAGCATCCCACACAAACGAATGCTCCACATGCGGGTTTCACATGCCACCAACTCCACATTCACAGGCAACTTCAGAGCCACAGCCGTTTTCAGATAGCTCTCAATGCAAAGGCTCTAGACGCAAATATTGGTGTGAGAGCTAATTCAATCAAGGAAACACTGCATGTTGGTGAAGGGCATATTGAAGAAGGATCAGCCGAGTGGTTCTTGTGGGAGAACAACTCCATTTGGCTCACTAACTTCACACACCATCAGGCTTCCAAGCAGCTCTCAAGGAAACTCAGTTTTCACACTCTATGCTTAGTGCCCTTTGAGTGCATTATCTAGGAATGAACCTGGTAGAGCATCCCACACAAACGAATGCTCCACATGCGGGTTTCACATGCCACCAACTCCACATTCACAGGCAACTTCAGCGCCACAGCCGTTTTCAGATAGCCCTCAATGCAAAGGCTCTAGACGCAAATATTGGTGTGAGAGCTAATTCAATCAAGGAAACACTGCATGTTGGTGAAGGGCATATTGAAGAAGGATCAGCCGAGTGGTTCTTGTGGGAGAACAACTCCATTTGGCTCACTAACTTCACACACCATCAGGCTTCCAAGCAGCTCTCAAGGAAACTCAGTTTTCACACTCTATGCTTAGTGCCCTTTGAGTGCCTAGGACTGAAATGAAATTGGTGAGGATCTCACACAAACGAATGCTCCACATGCGGGTTTCACATGCCACCAACTCCACATTCACAGGCAACTTCAGCGCCACAGCCGTTTGCAGATAGCCCTCAATGCAAAGGCTCTAGACGCAAATATTGGTGTGAGAGCTAATTCAATCAAGGAAACACTGCATGTTGGTGAAGGGCATATTGAAGAAGGATCAGCCGAGTGGTTCTTGTGGGAGAACAACTCCATTTGGCTCACTAACTTCACACACCATCAGGCTTCCAAGCAGCTCTCAATTAAACTTAGTTTTCACACTCTATGCTTAGTGCCCTTTTTGTGCCTAGGACTGAAATGAAGCTTGGTGAGGATCCCACACAAACGAATGCTCCACATGCGGGTTTCACATGCCACCAACTCCACATTCACAGGCAACTTCAGCGCCACAGCCGTTTTCAGATAGCCCTCAATGCAAAGGCTCTCGACGCAAATATTGGTGTGAGAGCTAATTCAATCAAGGAAACACTGCATGTTGGTGAAGGGCATATTGAAGAAGGATCAGCCGAGTGGTTCTTGTGGGAGAACAACTCCATTTGGCTCACTAACTTCACACACCATCAGGCTTCCAAGCAGCTCTCAAGGAAACTCAGTTTTCACACTCTATGCTTAGTGCCCTTTGAGTGCATTATCTAGGAATGAACTTGGTAGAGCATCCCACACAAACGAATGCTCCACATGCGGGTTTCACATGCCACCAACTCCACATTCACAGGCAACTTCAGCGCCACAGCCGTTTTCAGATAGCCCTCAATGGAAAGGCTCTAGACGCAAATATTGGTGTGAGAGCTAATTCAATCAAGGAAACACTGCATGTTGGTTGGTGAAGGGCATATTGAAGAAGGATCAGCCGAGTGGTTCTTGTGGGAGAACAACTCCATTTGGCTCACTAACTTCACACACCATCAGGCTTCCAAGCAGCTCTCAAGGAAACTCAGTTTTCACACTCTATGCTTAGTACCCTTTGAGTGCCTAGGACTGAAATGAAGCTTGGTGAGGATCTCACACAAACGAATGCTCCACATGCGGGTTTCACATGCCACCAACTCCACATTCACAGGCAACTTCAGTGCCACAGCCGTTTTCAGATAGCCCTCAATGCAAAGGCTCTAGACGCAAATATTGGTGTGAGAGCTAATTCAATCAAGGAAACACTGCATGTTGGTGAAGGGCATATTGAAGAAGGATCAGCCGAGTGGTTCTTGTGGGAGAACAACTCCATTTGGCTCACTAACTTCACACACCATCAGACTTCCAAGCAGCTCTCAAGGAAACTCAGTTTTCACACTCTATGCTTAGTGCCCTTTGTATGCCTAGGAATTGAATGAACCTGGTAGAGCATCCCAAACAAACGAATGCTCCACATGCGGGTTTCACAGGCCACCAACTCCACATTCACAGGCAACTTCAGCACCACATCGTTTTTAGATAGTCCTCAATGCAAAGGCTCTAAACGCAAATATTGGTGTGAGAGCTAATTCAATCAAGGAAACACTGCATGTTGGTGAAGGGCATATTGAAGAAGGATCAGCCGAGTGGTTCTTGTGGGAGAACAACTCCATTTGGCTCACTAACTTCACACACCATCAGGCTTCCAAGCAGCTCTCAAGGAAACTCAGTTTTCACACTCTATGTTTAGTGCCCTTTGAGTGCATTATCTAGGAATGAACTTGGTAGAGCATCCCACACAAACGAATGCTCCACATGCGGGTTTCACATGCCACCAACTCCACATTCACAGGCAACTTCAGCGCCACAGCCGTTTGCAGATAGCCCTCAATGCAAAGGCTCTAGACGCAAATATTGGTGTGAGAGCTAATTCAATCAAGGAAACACTGCATGTTGGTGAAGGGTATATTGAAGAAGGATCAGCCGAGTGGTTCTTGTGGGAGAACAACTCCATTTGGCTCACTAACTTCACACACCATCAGGCTTCCAAGCAGCTCTCAAGGAAACTCAGTTTTCACCCTCTATGCTTAGTGCCCTTTGAGTGCATTATCTAGGAATGAACTTGGTAGAGCATCCCACACAAACGAATGCTCCACATGCGGGTTTCACATGCCACCAACTCCACATTCACAGGCAACTTCAGCGACACAGCCGTTTTCAGATAGCCCTCAATGCAAAGGCTCTAGACGCAAATATTGGTGTGAGAGCTAATTCAATCAAGGAAACACTGCATGTTGGTGAAGGGCACATTGAAGAAGAAGCAGCCGAGTGGTTCTTGTGGGAGAACAACTCCATTTGGCTCACTAACTTCACACACCATCAGGCTTCCAAGCAGCTCTCAAGGAAACTCAGGTTTCACACTCTATGCTTAGTGCCCTTTGAGTGCATTATCTAGGAATGAACCTGGTAGAGCATCCCACACAAACGAATGCTCCACATGCGGGTTTCACATGCCACCAACTCCACATTCACAGGCAACTTCAGCGCCACAGCTATTTTCAGATAGCCCTCAATGCAAAGGCTCTAGACGCAAATATTGGTGTGAGAGCTAATTCAATCAAGGAAACACTGCATGTTGGTGAAGGGCATATTGAAGAAGGATCAGCCGAGTGGTTCTTGTGGGAGAACAACTCCATTTGGCTCACTAACTTCACACACCATCAGGCTTCCAAGCAGCTCTCAATTAAACTTAGTTTTCACACTCTATGCTTAGTGCCCTTTTTGTGCCTAGGACTGAAATGAAGCTTGGTGAGGATCCCACACAAACGAATGCTCCACATGCGGGTTTCACATGCCACCAACTCCACATTCACAGGCAACTTCAGCGCCACAGCCGTTTTCAGATAGCCCTCAATGCAAAGGCTCTCGACGCAAATATTGGTGTGAGAGCTAATTCAATCAAGGAAACACTGCATGTTGGTGAAGGGCATATTGAAGAAGGATCAGCCGAGTGGTTCTTGTGGGAGAACAACTCCATTTGGCTCACTAACTTCACACACCATCAGGCTTCCAAGCAGCTCTCAAGGAAACTCAGTTTTCACACTCTATGCTTAGTGCCCTTTGAGTGCCTAGGACTGAAATGAACCTTGGTGAGGATCTCACACAAACGAATGCTCCACATGCGGGTTTCACATGCCACCAACTCCACATTCACAGGCAACTTCAGTGCCACAGCCGTTTTCAGATAGCCCTCAATGCAAAGGCTCTAGACGCAAATATTGGTGTGAGAGCTAATTCAATCAAGGAAACACTGCATGTTGGTGAAGGGCATATTGAAGAAGGATCAGCCGAGTGGTTCTTGTGGGAGAACAACTCCATTTGGCTCACTAACTTCACACACCATCAGACTTCCAAGCAGCTCTCAAGGAAACTCAGTTTTCACACTCTATGCTTAGTGCCCTTTGTATGCCTAGGAATTGAATGAACCTGGTAGAGCATCCCAAACAAACGAATGCTCCACATGCGGGTTTCACATGCCACCAACTCCACATTCACAGGCAACTTCAGCGCCACAGCCGTTTGCAGATAGCCCTCAATGCAAAGGCTCTAGACGCAAATATTGGTGTGAGAGCTAATTCAATCAAGGAAACACTGCATGTTGGTGAAGGGTATATTGAAGAAGGATCAGCCGAGTGGTTCTTGTGGGAGAACAACTCCATTTGGCTCACTAACTTCACACACCATCAGGCTTCCAAGCAGCTCTCAAGGAAACTCAGTTTTCACCCTCTATGCTTAGTGCCCTTTGAGTGCATTATCTAGGAATGAACTTGGTAGAGCATCCCACACAAACGAATGCTCCACATGCGGGTTTCACATGCCACCAACTCCACATTCACAGGCAACTTCAGCGACACAGCCGTTTTCAGATAGCCCTCAATGCAAAGGCTCTAGACGCAAATATTGGTGTGAGAGCTAATTCAATCAAGGAAACACTGCATGTTGGTGAAGGGCACATTGAAGAAGAAGCAGCCGAGTGGTTCTTGTGGGAGAACAACTCCATTTGGCTCACTAACTTCACACACCATCAGGCTTCCAAGCAGCTCTCAAGGAAACTCAGGTTTCACACTCTATGCTTAGTGCCCTTTGAGTGCATTATCTAGGAATGAACCTGGTAGAGCATCCCACACAAACGAATGCTCCACATGCGGGTTTCACATGCCACCAACTCCACATTCACAGGCAACTTCAGCGCCACAGCTATTTTCAGATAGCCCTCAATGCAAAGGCTCTAGACGCAAATATTGGTGTGAGAGCTAATTCAATCAAGGAAACACTGCATGTTGGTGAAGGGCATATTGAAGAAGGATCAGCCGAGTGGTTCTTGTGGGAGAACAACTCCATTTGGCTCACTAACTTCACACACCATCAGGCTTCCAAGCAGCTCTCAAGGAAACTCAGTTTTCACACTCTATGCTTAGTGCCCTTTGTATGCCTAGGACTGAAATGAAGGTTGGTGAGCATCCCACACAAACGAATGCTCCACATGCGGGTTTCACATGCCACCAACTCCACATTCACAGGCAACTTCAGCGCCACAGCCGTTTGCAGATAGCCCTCAATGCAAAGGCTCTAGACGCAAATATTGGTGTGAGAGCTAATTCAATCAAGGAAACACTGCATGTTGGTGAAGGGCATATTGAAGAAGAAGCAGCCGAGTTGTTCTTGTGGGAGAACAACTCCATTTGGCTCACTAACTTCACACACCATCAGGCTTCCAAGCAGCTCTCAAGGAAACTCAGTTTTCACACTCTATGCTTAGTGCCCTTTGAGTGCCAAGGACTGAAATGAAGGTTGGTGAGCATCTCACAAAAACGAATGCTCCACATGCTGGTTTCACATGCCACCAACTCCACATTCACAGGCAACTTCAGTGCCACAGCCGTTTTCAGATAGCCCTCAATGCAAAGGCTCTAGATGCAAATATTGGTGTGAGAGCTAATTCAATCAAGGAAACACTGCATGTTGGTGAAGGGCATATTGAAGAAGGATCAGCCGAGTGGATCTTGTGGGAGAACAACTCCATTTGGCTCACTAACTTCACACACCATCAGGCTTCCAAGCAGCTCTCAATTAAACTTAGTTTTCACACTCTATGCTTAGTGCCCTTTGTATGCCTAGGAATTGAATGAACCTGGTAGAGCATCGCACACAAACGAATGCTCCACATGCGGGTTTCACATGCAACCAACTCCACATTCACAGGCAACTTCAGCACCACATCGTTTTCAGATAGCCCTCAATGCAAAGGCTCTAGACGCAAATATTGGTGTGAGAGCTAATTCAATCAAGGAAACACTGCATGTTGGTGAACGGCATATTGAAGAAGGATCAGCTGAGTGGTTCTTGTGGGAGAACAACTCCATTTGGCTCACTAACTTCACACACCATCAGGCTTCCAAGCAGCTCTCAAGGAAACTCAGTTTTCACCCTCTATGCTTAGTGCCCTTTGAGTGCATTATCTAGGAATGAACCTTGTAGAGCATCCCACAAAAACGAATGCTCCACATGCGGGTTTCACATGCCACCAACTCCACATTCACAGGCAACTTCAGCGCCACAGCCGTTTTCAGATAGCCCTCAATGCAAAGGCTCTAGACGCAAATATTGGTGTGAGAGCTAATTCAATCAAGGAAACACTGCATGTTGGTGAAGGGCATATTGAAGAAGAAGCAGCCGAGTGGTTCTTGTGGGAGAACAACTCCATTTGGCTCACTAACTTCACACACCATCAGGCTTCCAAGCAGCTCTCAAGGAAACTCAGTTTTCACACTCTATGCTTAGTGCCCTTTGAGTGCCTAGGACTGAAATGAAGCTTGGTGAGGATCTCACACAAACGAATGCTCCACATGCGGGTTTCACATGCCACCAACTCCACATTCACAGGCAACTTCAGTGCCACAGCCGTTTTCAGATAGCCCTCAATGCAAAGGCTCTAGACGCAAATATTGGTGTGAGAGCTAATTCAATCAAGGAAACACTGCATGTTGGTGAAGGGCATATTGAAGAAGGATCAGCCGAGTGGTTCTTGTGGGAGAACAACTCCATTTGGCTCACTAACTTCACACACCATCAGACTTCCTAGCAGCTCTCAAGGAAACTCAGTTTTCACACTCTATGCTTAGTGCCCTTTGTATGCCTAGGAAGTGAATGAACCTGGTAGAGCATCCCAAACAAACGAATGCTCCACATGCGGGTTTCACAGGCCACCAACTCCACATTCACAGGCAACTTCAGCACCACATCGTTTTTAGATAGTCCTCAATGCAAAGGCTCTAGACGCAAATATTGGTGTGAGAGCTAATTCAATCAAGGAAACACTGCATGTTGGTGAAGGGCATATTGAAGAAGGATCAGCCGAGTGGTTCTTGTGGGAGAACAACTCCATTTGGCTCACTAACTTCACACACCATCAGGCTTCCAAGCAGCTCTCAAGGAAACTCAGTTTTCACATTCTATGTTTAGTGCCCTTTGAGTGCATTATCTAGGAATGAACCTGGTAGAGCATCCCACACAAACGAATGCTCCACATGCGGGTTTCACATGCCACCAACTCCACATTCACAGGCAACTTCAGCGCCACAGCCGTTTGCAGATAGCCCTCAATGCAAAGGCTCTAGACGCAAATATTGGTGTGAGAGCTAATTCAATCAAGGAAACACTGCATGTTGGTGAAGGGTATATTGAAGAAGGATCAGCCGAGTGGTTCTTGTGGGAGAACAACTCCATTTGGCTCACTAACTTCACACACCATCAGGCTTCCAAGCAGCTCTCAAGGAAACTCAGTTTTCACCCTCTATGCTTAGTGCCCTTTGAGTGCATTATCTAGGAATGAACTTGGTAGAGCATCCCACACAAACGAATGCTCCACATGCGGGTCTCACATGCCACCAACTCCACATTCACAGGCAACTTCAGCGACACAGCCGTTTTCAGATAGCCCTCAATGCAAAGGCTCTAGACGCAAATATTGGTGTGAGAGCTAATTCAATCAAGGAAACACTGCATGTTGGTGAAGGGCACATTGAAGAAGAAGCAGCCGAGTGGTTCTTGTGGGAGAACAACTCCATTTGGCTCACTAACTTCACACACCATCAGGCTTCCAAGCAGCTCTCAAGGAAACTCAGGTTTCACACTCTATGCTTAGTGCCCTTTGAGTGCATTATCTAGGAATGAACCTGGTAGAGCATCCCACACAAACGAATGCTCCACATGCGGGTTTCACATGCCACCAACTCCACATTTACAGGCAACTTCAGAGCCACAGCTATTTTCAGATAGCCCTCAATGCAAAGGCTCTAGACGCAAATATTGGTGTGAGAGCTAATTCAATCAAGGAAACACTGCATGTTGGTGAACGGCATATTGAAGAAGGATCAGCCGAGTGGTTCTTGTGGGAGAACAACTCCATTTGGCTCACTAACTTCACACACCATCAGGCTTCCAAGCAGCTCTCAAGGAAACTCAGTTTTCACACTCTATGCTTAGTGCCCTTTGTATGCCTAGGACTGAAATGAAGGTTGGTGAGCATCCCACACAAACGAATGCTCCACATGCGGGTTTCACATGCCACCAACTCCACATTCACAGGCAACTTCAGCACCACATCGTTTTTAGATAGTCCTCAATGCTAAGGCTCTAGACGCAAATATTGGTGTGAGAGCTAATTCAATCAAGGAAACACTGCATGTTGGTGAAGGGCATATTGAAGAAGGATCAGCCGAGTGGTTCTTGTGGGAGAACAACTCCATTTGGCTCACTAACTTCACACACCATCAGGCTTCCAAGCAGCTCTCAAGGAAACTCAGTTTTCACACTCTATGCTTAGTGCCCTTTGAGTGCATTATCTAGGAATGAACCTGATAGAGCATCCCACACAAACGAATGCTCCACATGCGGGTTTCACATGCCACCAACTCCACATTCACAGGCAACTTCAGCGCCACAGCCGTTTGCAGATAGCCCTCAATGCAAAGGCTCTAGACGCAAATATTGGTGTGAGAGCTAATTCAATCAAGGAAACACTGCATGTTGGTGAAGGGCATATTGAAGAAGAAGCAGCCGAGTGGTTCTTGTGGGAGAACAACTCCATTTGGCTCACTAACTTCACACACCATCAGGCTTCCAAGCAGCTCTCAAGGAAACTCAGTTTTCACACTCTATGCCTAGTGCCCTTTGAGTGCCAAGGACTGAAATGAAGCTTGGTGAGGATCTCACAAAAACGAATGCTCCACATGCTGGTTTCACATGCCACCAACTCCACATTCACAGGCAACTTCAGTGCCACAGCCGTTTTCAGATAGCCCTCAATGCAAAGGCTCTAGATGCAAATATTGGTGTGAGAGCTAATTCAATCAAGGAAACACTGCATGTTGGTGAAGGGCATATTGAAGAAGGATCAGCCGAGTGGATCTTGTGGGAGAACAACTCCATTTGGCTCACTAACTTCACACACCATCAGGCTTCCAAGCAGCTCTCAATTAAACTTAGTTTTCACACTCTATGCTTAGTGCCCTTTGTATGCCTAGGAATTGAATGAACCTGGTAGAGCATCGCACACAAACGAATGCTCCACATGCGGGTTTCACATGCCACCAACTCCACATTCACAGGCAACTTCAGCGCCACAGCCGTTTGCAGATAGCCCTCAATGCAAAGGCTCTAGACGCAAATATTGGTGTGAGAGCTAATTCAATCAAGGAAACACTGCATGTTGGTGAAGGGTATATTGAAGAAGGATCAGCCGAGTGGTTCTTGTGGGAGAACAACTCCATTTGGCTCACTAACTTCACACACCATCAGGCTTCCAAGCAGCTCTCAAGGAAACTCAGTTTTCACCCTCTATGCTTAGTGCCCTTTGAGTGCATTATCTAGGAATGAACTTGGTAGAGCATCCCACACAAACGAATGCTCCACATGCGGGTCTCACATGCCACCAACTCCACATTCACAGGCAACTTCAGCGACACAGCCGTTTTCAGATAGCCCTCAATGCAAAGGCTCTAGACGCAAATATTGGTGTGAGAGCTAATTCAATCAAGGAAACACTGCATGTTGGTGAAGGGCACATTGAAGAAGAAGCCGAGTGGTTCTTGTGGGAGAACAACTCCATTTGGCTCACTAACTTCACACACCATCAGGCTTCCAAGCAGCTCTCAAGGAAACTCAGGTTTCACACTCTATGCTTAGTGCCCTTTGAGTGCATTATCTAGGAATGAACCTGGTAGAGCATCCCACACAAACGAATGCTCCACATGCGGGTTTCACATGCCACCAACTCCACATTCACAGGCAACTTCAGCACCACATCGTTTTTAGATAGTCCTCAATGCTAAGGCTCTAGACGCAAATATTGGTGTGAGAGCTAATTCAATCAAGGAAACACTGCATGTTGGTGAAGGGCATATTGAAGAAGGATCAGCCGAGTGGTTCTTGTGGGAGAACAACTCCATTTGGCTCACTAACTTCACACACCATCAGGCTTCCAAGCAGCTCTCAAGGAAACTCAGTTTTCACACTCTATGCTTAGTGCCCTTTGAGTGCATTATCTAGGAATGAACCTGATAGAGCATCCCACACAAACGAATGCTCCACATGCGGGTTTCACATGCCACCAACTCCACATTCACAGGCAACTTCAGCGCCACAGCCGTTTGCAGATAGCCCTCAATGCAAAGGCTCTAGACGCAAATATTGGTGTGAGAGCTAATTCAATCAAGGAAACACTGCATGTTGGTGAAGGGCATATTGAAGAAGAAGCAGCCGAGTGGTTCTTGTGGGAGAACAACTCCATTTGGCTCACTAACTTCACACACCATCAGGCTTCCAAGCAGCTCTCAAGGAAACTCAGTTTTCACACTCTATGCTTAGTGCCCTTTGAGTGCCAAGGACTGAAATGAAGCTTGGTGAGGATCTCACAAAAACGAATGCTCCACATGCTGGTTTCACATGCCACCAACTCCACATTCACAGGCAACTTCAGTGCCACAGCCGTTTTCAGATAGCCCTCAATGCAAAGGCTCTAGATGCAAATATTGGTGTGAGAGCTAATTCAATCAAGGAAACACTGCATGTTGGTGAAGGGCATATTGAAGAAGGATCAGCCGAGTGGATCTTGTGGGAGAACAACTCCATTTGGCTCACTAACTTCACACACCATCAGGCTTCCAAGCAGCTCTCAATTAAACTTAGTTTTCACACTCTATGCTTAGTGCCCTTTGTATGCCTAGGAATTGAATGAACCTGGTAGAGCATCGCACACAAACGAATGCTCCACATGCGGGTTTCACATGCCACCAACTCCACATTCACAGGCAACTTCAGCACCACATCGTTTTCAGATAGCCCTCAATGCAAAGGCTCTCGACGCAAATATTGGTGTGAGAGCTAATTCAATCAAGGAAACACTGCATGTTGGTGAACGGCATATTGAAGAAGGATCAGCTGAGTGGTTCTTGTGGGAGAACAACTCCATTTGGCTCACTAACTTCACACACCATCAGGCTTCCAAGCAGCTCTCAAGGAAACTCAGTTTTCACCCTCAATGCTTAGTGCCCTTTGAGTGCATTATCTAGGAATGAACCTTGTAGAGCATCCCACAAAAACGAATGCTCCACATGCGGGTTTCACATGCCACCAACTCCACATTCACAGGCAACTTCAGCGCCACAGCCGTTTTCAGATAGCCCTCAATGCAAAGGCTCTAGACGCAAATATTGGTGTGAGAGCTAATTCAATCAAGGAAACACTGCATGTTGGTGAAGGGCATATTGAAGAAGAAGCAGCCGAGTGGTTCTTGTGGGAGAACAACTCCATTTGGCTCACTAACTTCACACACCATCAGGCTTCCAAGCAGCTCTCAAGGAAACTCAGGTTTCACACTCTATGCTTAGTGCCCTTTGAGTGCATTATCTAGGAATGAACCTGGTAGAGCATCCCACACAAACGAATGCTCCACATGCGGGTTTCACATGCCACCAACTCCACATTCACAGGCAACTTCAGCGCCACAGCCGTTTTCAGATAGCCCTCAATGCAAAGGCTCTAGACGCAAATATTGGTGTGAGAGCTAATTCAATCAAGGAAACACTGCATGTTGGTGAAGGGCATATTGAAGAAGAAGCAGCCGAGTGGTTCTTGTGGGAGAACAACTCCATTTGGCTCACTAACTTCACACACCATCAGGCTTCCAAGCAGCTCTCAAAAAAACTCAGTTTTCACACTCTATCCTTAGTGCCCTTTGAGTGCCAAGGACTGAAATGAAGGTTGGTGAGGATCTCACAAAAACGAATGCTCCACATGCTGGTTTCACATGCCACCAACTCCACATTCACAGGCAACTTCAGTGCCACAGCCGTTTTCAGAAAGCCCTCAATGCAAAGGCTCTAGATGCAAATATTGGTGTGAGAGCTAATTCAATCAAGGAAACACTGCATGTTGGTGAACGGCATATTGAAGAAGGATCAGCCGAGTGGTTCTTGTGGGAGAACAACTCCATTTGGCTCACTAACTTCACACACCATCAGGCATCCAAGCAGCTCTCAATTAAACTTAGTTTTCACACTCTATGCTTAGTGCCCTTTGAGTGCATTATCTAGGAATGAACTTGGTAGAGCATCCCACAAAAACGAATGCTCCAAATGCGGGTTTCACATGCCACCAACTCCACATTCACAGGCAACTTCAGTGCCACAGCCGTTTTCAGATAGCCCTAAATGCAAAGGCTCTAGACGCAAATATTGGTGTGAGAGCTAATTCAATCAAGGAAACACTGCATGTTGGTGAAGGGCATATTGAAGAAGAAGCAGCCGAGTGGTTCTTGTGGGAGAACAACTCCATTTGGCTCACTAACTTCACACACCATCAGGCTTCCAAGCAGCTCTCAAGGAAACTCAGTTTTCACACTCTATGCTTAGTGCCCTTTGAGTGCCAAGGACTGAAATGAAGGTTGGTGAGGATCTCACAAAAACGAATGCTCCACATGCTGGTTTCACATGCCACCAACTCCACATTCACAGGCAACTTCAGTGCCACAGCCGTTTTCAGATAGCCCTCAATGCAAAGGCTCTAGATGCAAATATTGGTGTGACAGCTAATTCAATCAAGGAAACACTGCATGTTGGTGAAGGGCATATTGAAGAAGAAGCAGCCGAGTGGATCTTGTGGGAGAACAACTCCATTTGGCTCACTAACTTCACACACCATCAGGCTTCCAAGCAGCTCTCAATTAAACTTAGTTTTCACACTCTATGCTTAGTGCCCTTTGAGTGCCTAGGACTGAAATGAAGCTTGCTGAGGATCCCACACAAACGAATGCTCCACATGCGGGTTTCACATGCCACCAACTCCAAATTCACAGGCAACTTCAGCGCTACAGCCGTTTTCAGATAGCCCTCAATGCAAAGGCTCTAGACGCAAATATTGGTGTGAGAGCTAATTCAATCAAGGAAACACTGCATGTTGGTGAAGGGCATATTGAAGAAGAAGCAGCCGAGTGGTTCTTGTGGGAGAACAACTCCATTTGGCTCACTAACTTCACACACCATCAGGCTTCCAAGCAGCTCTCAATTAAACTTAGTTTTCACACTCTATGCTTAGTGCCCTTTGAGTGCATTATCTAGGAATGAACTTGGTAGAGCATCCCACAAAAAGGAATGCTCCAAATGCGGGTTTCACATGCCACCAACTCCATATTCACAGGCAACTTCAGCGCTACAGCCGTTTTCAGATAGCCCTCAATGCAAAGGCTCTAGACGCAAATATTGGTGTGAGAGCTAATTCAATCAAGGAAACACTGCATGTTGGTTAAGGGCATATTGAAGGAGAAGCAGCCGAGTGGTTCTTGTGGGAGAACAACTCCATTTGGCTCACTAACTTCACACACCATCAGACTTCCAAGCAGCTCTCAAGGAAACTCAGTTTTCACACTCTATGCTTAGTGCCCTTTGTATGCCTAGGAATTGAATGAACCTGGTAGAGCATCGCACACAAACGAATGCTCCACATGCGGGTTTCACATGCCACCAACTCCACATTCACAGGCAACTTCAGCACCACATCGTTTTCAGATAGCCCTCAATGCAAAGGCTCTAGACGCAAATATTGGTGTGAGAGCTAATTCAATCAAGGAAACACTGCATGTTGGTGAACGGCATATTGAAGAAGGATCAGCTGAGTGGTTCTTGTGGGAGAACAACTCCATTTGGCTCACTAACTTCACACACCATCAGGCTTCCAAGCAGCTCTCAAGGAAACTCAGTTTTCACCCTCTATGCTTAGTGCCCTTTGAGTGCATTATCTAGGAATGAACCTTGTAGAGCATCCCACAAAAACGAATGCTCCACATGCGGGTTTCACATGCCACCAACTCCACATTCACAGGCAACTTCAGCGCCACAGCCGTTTTCAGATAGCCCTCAATGCAAAGGCTCTAGACGCAAATATTGGTGTGAGAGCTAATTCAATCAAGGAAACACTGCATGTTGGTGAAGGGCATATTGAAGAAGGATCAGCCGAGTGGTTCTTGTGGGAGAACAACTCCATTTGGCTCACTAACTTCACACACCATCAGGCTTCCAAGCAGCTCTCAAGGAAACTCAGGTTTCACACTCTATGCTTAGTGCCCTTTGAGTGCATTATCTAGGAATGAACCTGGTAGAGCATCCCACACAAACGAATGCTCCACATGCGGGTTTCACATGCCACCAACTCCACATTCACAGGCAACTTCAGCGTCACAGCCGTTTTCAGATAGCCCTCAATGCAAAGGCTCTAGACGCAAATATTGGTGTGAGAGCTAATTCAATCAAGGAAACACTGCATGTTGGTGAAGGGCATATTGAAGAAGAAGCAGCCGAGTGGTTCTTGTGGGAGAACAACTCCATTTGGCTCACTAACTTCACACACCATCAGGCTTCCAAGCAGCTCTCAAAAAAACTCAGTTTTCACACTCTATCCTTAGTGCCCTTTGAGTGCCAAGGACTGAAATGAAGGTTGGTGAGGATCTCACAAAAACGAATGCTCCACATGCTGGTTTCACATGCCACCAACTCCACATTCACAGGCAACTTCAGTGCCACAGCCGTTTTCAGAAAGCCCTCAATGCAAAGGCTCTAGATGCAAATATTGGTGTGAGAGCTAATTCAATCAAGGAAACACTGCATGTTGGTGAACGGCATATTGAAGAAGGATCAGCCGAGTGGTTCTTGTGGGAGAACAACTCCATTTGGCTCACTAACTTCACACACCATCAGGCATCCAAGCAGCTCTCAATTAAACTTAGTTTTCACACTCTATGCTTAGTGCCCTTTGAGTGCATTATCTAGGAATGAACTTGGTAGAGCATCCCACAAAAACGAATGCTCCAAATGCGGGTTTCACATGCCACCAACTCCACATTCACAGGCAACTTCAGTGCCACAGCCGTTTTCAGATAGCCCTAAATGCAAAGGCTCTAGACGCAAATATTGGTGTGAGAGCTAATTCAATCAAGGAAACACTGCATGTTGGTGAAGGGCATATTGAAGAAGAAGCAGCCGAGTGGTTCTTGTGGGAGAACAACTCCATTTGGCTCACTAACTTCACACACCATCAGGCTTCCAAGCAGCTCTCAAGGAAACTCAGTTTTCACACTCTATGCTTAGTGCCCTTTGAGTGCCAAGGACTGAAATGAAGGTTGGTGAGGATCTCACAAAAACGAATGCTCCACATGCTGGTTTCACATGCCACCAACTCCACATTCACAGGCAACTTCAGTGCCACAGCCGTTTTCAGATAGCCCTCAATGCAAAGGCTCTAGATGCAAATATTGGTGTGACAGCTAATTCAATCAAGGAAACACTGCATGTTGGTGAAGGGCATATTGAAGAAGAAGCAGCCGAGTGGATCTTGTGGGAGAACAACTCCATTTGGCTCACTAACTTCACACACCATCAGGCTTCCAAGCAGCTCTCAATTAAACTTAGTTTTCACACTCTATGCTTAGTGCCCTTTGAGTGCCTAGGACTGAAATGAAGCTTGCTGAGGATCCCACACAAACGAATGCTCCACATGCGGGTTTCACATGCCACCAACTCCAAATTCACAGGCAACTTCAGCGCTACAGCCGTTTTCAGATAGCCCTCAATGCAAAGGCTCTAGACGCAAATATTGGTGTGAGAGCTAATTCAATCAAGGAAACACTGCATGTTGGTGAAGGGCATATTGAAGAAGAAGCAGCCGAGTGGTTCTTGTGGGAGAACAACTCCATTTGGCTCACTAACTTCACACACCATCAGGCTTCCAAGCAGCTCTCAATTAAACTTAGTTTTCACACTCTATGCTTAGTGCCCTTTGAGTGCATTATCTAGGAATGAACTTGGTAGAGCATCCCACAAAAAGGAATGCTCCAAATGCGGGTTTCACATGCCACCAACTCCATATTCACAGGCAACTTCAGCGCTACAGCCGTTTTCAGATAGCCCTCAATGCAAAGGCTCTAGACGCAAATATTGGTGTGAGAGCTAATTCAATCAAGGAAACACTGCATGTTGGTTAAGGGCATATTGAAGGAGAAGCAGCCGAGTGGTTCTTGTGGGAGAACAACTCCATTTGGCTCACTAACTTCACACACCATCAGACTTCCAAGCAGCTCTCAAGGAAACTCAGTTTTCACACTCTATGCTTAGTGCCCTTTGTATGCCTAGGAATTGAATGAACCTGGTAGAGCATCGCACACAAACGAATGCTCCACATGCGGGTTTCACATGCCACCAACTCCACATTCACAGGCAACTTCAGCACCACATCGTTTTCAGATAGCCCTCAATGCAAAGGCTCTAGACGCAAATATTGGTGTGAGAGCTAATTCAATCAAGGAAACACTGCATGTTGGTGAACGGCATATTGAAGAAGGATCAGCTGAGTGGTTCTTGTGGGAGAACAACTCCATTTGGCTCACTAACTTCACACACCATCAGGCTTCCAAGCAGCTCTCAAGGAAACTCAGTTTTCACCCTCTATGCTTAGTGCCCTTTGAGTGCATTATCTAGGAATGAACCTTGTAGAGCATCCCACAAAAACGAATGCTCCACATGCGGGTTTCACATGCCACCAACTCCACATTCACAGGCAACTTCAGCGCCACAGCCGTTTTCAGATAGCCCTCAATGCAAAGGCTCTAGACGCAAATATTGGTGTGAGAGCTAATTCAATCAAGGAAACACTGCATGTTGGTGAAGGGCATATTGAAGAAGGATCAGCCGAGTGGTTCTTGTGGGAGAACAACTCCATTTGGCTCACTAACTTCACACACCATCAGGCTTCCAAGCAGCTCTCAAGGAAACTCAGGTTTCACACTCTATGCTTAGTGCCCTTTGAGTGCATTATCTAGGAATGAACCTGGTAGAGCATCCCACACAAACGAATGCTCCACATGCGGGTTTCACATGCCACCAACTCCACATTCACAGGCAACTTCAGCGTCACAGCCGTTTTCAGATAGCCCTCAATGCAAAGGCTCTAGACGCAAATATTGGTGTGAGAGCTAATTCAATCAAGGAAACACTGCATGTTGGTGAAGGGCATATTGAAGAAGAAGCAGCCGAGTGGTTCTTGTGGGAGAACAACTCCATTTGGCTCACTAACTTCACACACCATCAGGCTTCCAAGCAGCTCTCAAAAAAACTCAGTTTTCACACTCTATCCTTAGTGCCCTTTGAGTGCCAAGGACTGAAATGAAGGTTGGTGAGGATCTCACAAAAACGAATGCTCCACATGCTGGTTTCACATGCCACCAACTCCACATTCACAGGCAACTTCAGTGCCACAGCCGTTTTCAGAAAGCCCTCAATGCAAAGGCTCTAGATGCAAATATTGGTGTGAGAGCTAATTCAATCAAGGAAACACTGCATGTTGGTGAACGGCATATTGAAGAAGGATCAGCCGAGTGGTTCTTGTGGGAGAACAACTCCATTTGGCTCACTAACTTCACACACCATCAGGCATCCAAGCAGCTCTCAATTAAACTTAGTTTTCACACTCTATGCTTAGTGCCCTTTGAGTGCATTATCTAGGAATGAACTTGGTAGAGCATCCCACAAAAACGAATGCTCCAAATGCGGGTTTCACATGCCACCAACTCCACATTCACAGGCAACTTCAGTGCCACAGCCGTTTTCAGATAGCCCTCAATGCAAAGGCTCTAGACGCAAATATTGGTGTGAGAGCTAATTCAATCAAGGAAACACTGCATGTTGGTGAAGGGCATATTGAAGAAGAAGCAGCCGAGTGGTTCTTGTGGGAGAACAACTCCATTTGGCTCACTAACTTCACACACCATCAGGCTTCCAAGCAGCTCTCAAGGAAACTCAGTTTTCACACTCTATGCTTAGTGCCCTTTGAGTGCCAAGGACTGAAATGAAGGTTGGTGAGGATCTCACAAAAACGAATGCTCCACATGCTGGTTTCACATGCCACCAACTCCACATTCACAGGCAACTTCAGTGCCACAGCCGTTTTCAGATAGCCCTCAATGCAAAGGCTCTAGATGCAAATATTGGTGTGAGAGCTAATTCAATCAAGGAAACACTGCATGTTGGTGAAGGGCATATTGAAGAAGGATCAGCCGAGTGGATCTTGTGGGAGAACAACTCCATTTGGCTCACTAACTTCACACACCATCAGGCTTCCAAGCAGCTCTCAATTAAACTTAGTTTTCACACTCTATGCTTAGTGCCCTTTGAGTGCCTAGGACTGAAATGAAGCTTGCTGAGGATCCCACACAAACGAATGCTCCACATGCGGGTTTCACATGCCACCAACTCCACATTCACAGGCAACTTCAGCGCTACAGCCGTTTTCAGATAGCCCTCAATGCAAAGGCTCTAGACGCAAATATTGGTGTGAGAGCTAATTCAATCAAGGAAACACTGCATGTTGGTGAAGGGCATATTGAAGAAGAAGCAGCCGAGTGGTTCTTGTGGGAGAACAACTCCATTTGGCTCACTAACTTCACACACCATCAGGCTTCCAAGCAGCTCTCAATTAAACTTAGTTTTCACACTCTATGCTTAGTGCCCTTTGAGTGCATTATCTAGGAATGAACTTGGTAGAGCATCCCACAAAAAGGAATGCTCCAAATGCGGGTTTCACATGCCACCAACTCCATATTCACAGGCAACTTCAGCGCTACAGCCGTTTTCAGATAGCCCTCAATGGAAAGGCTCTAGACGCAAATATTGGTGTGAGAGCTAATTCAATCAAGGAAACACTGCATGTTGGTTAAGGGCATATTGAAGAAGAAGCAGCCGAGTGGTTCTTGTGGGAGAACAACTCCATTTGGCTCACTAACTTCACACACCATCAGGCTTCCAAGCAGCTCTCAAGGAAACTCAGTTTTCACACTCTATGCTTAGTGCCCTTTGTATGCCTAGGAATTGAATGAACCTGGTAGAGCATCGCACACAAACGAATGCTCCACATGCGGGTTTCACATGCCACCAACTCCACATTCACAGGCAACTTCAGCACCACATCGTTTTCAGATAGCCCTCAATGCAAAGGCTCTAGACGCAAATATTGGTGTGAGAGCTAATTCAATCAAGGAAACACTGCATGTTGGTGAAGGGCATATTGAAGAAGGATCAGCTGAGTGGTTCTTGTGGGAGAACAACTCCATTTGGCTCACTAACTTCACACACCATCAGGCTTCCAAGCAGCTCTCAAGGAAACTCAGTTTTCACCCTCTATGCTTAGTGCCCTTTGAGTGCATTATCTAGGAATGAACCTTGTAGAGCATCCCACAAAAACGAATGCTCCACATGCGGGTTTCACATGCCACCAACTCCACATTCACAGGCAACTTCAGCGCCACAGCCGTTTTCAGATAGCCCTCAATGCAAAGGCTCTAGACGCAAATATTGGTGTGAGAGCTAATTCAATCAAGGAAACACTGCATGTTGGTGAAGGGCATATTGAAGAAGAAGCAGCCGAGTGGTTCTTGTGGGAGAACAACTCCATTTGGCTCACTAACTTCACACACCATCAGGCTTCCAAGCAGCTCTCAAGGATACTCAGGTTTCACACTCTATGCTTAGTGCCCTTTGAGTGCATTATCTAGGAATGAACCTGGTAGAGCATCCCACACAAACGAATGCTCCACATGCGGGTTTCACATGCCACCAACTCCACATTCACAGGCAACTTCAGCGTCACAGCCGTTTTCAGATAGCCCTCAATGCAAAGGCTCTAGACGCAAATATTGGTGTGAGAGCTAATTCAATCAAGGAAACATTGCATGTTGGTGAAGGGCATATTGAAGAAGAAGCAGCCGAGTGGTTCTTGTGGGAGAACAACTCCATTTGGCTCACTAACTTCACACACCATCAGACTTCCAAGCAGCTCTCAAAAAAACTCAGTTTTCACACTCTATCCTTAGTGCCCTTTGAGTGCCAAGGACTGAAATGAAGGTTGGTGAGGATCTCACAAAAACGAATGCTCCACATGCTGGTTTCACATGCCACCAACTCCACATTCACAGGCAACTTCAGTGCCACATCGTTTTCAGATAGCCCTCATTGCAAAGGCTCTAGACGCAAATATTGGTGTGAGAGCTAATTCAATCAAGGAAACACTGCATGTTGGTGAAGGGCATATTGAAGAAGGATCAGCTGAGTGGTTCTTGTGGGAGAACAACTCCATTTGGCTCACTAACTTCACACACCATCAGGCTTCCAAGCAGCTCTCAAGGAAACTCAGTTTTCACCCTCTATGCTTAGTGCCCTTTGAGTGCATTATCTAGGAATGAACCTTGTAGAGCATCCCACAAAAACGAATGCTCCACATGCGGGTTTCACATGCCACCAACTCCACATTCACAGGCAACTTCAGCGCCACAGCCGTTTTCAGATAGCCCTCAATGCAAAGGCTCTAGACGCAAATATTGGTGTGAGAGCTAATTCAATCAAGGAAACACTGCATGTTGGTGAAGGGCATATTGAAGAAGAAGCAGCCGAGTGGTTCTTGTGGGAGAACAACTCCATTTGGCTCACTAACTTCACACACCATCAGGCTTCCAAGCAGCTCTCAAGGAAACTCAGGTTTCACACTCTATGCTTAGTGCCCTTTGAGTGCATTATCTAGGAATGAACCTGGTAGAGCATCCCACACAAACGAATGCTCCACATGCGGGTTTCACATGCCACCAACTCCACATTCACAGGCAACTTCAGCGTCACAGCCGTTTTCAGATAGCCCTCAATGCAAAGGCTCTAGACGCAAATATTGGTGTGAGAGCTAATTCAATCAAGGAAACACTGCATGTTGGTGAAGGGCATATTGAAGAAGAAGCAGCCGAGTGGTTCTTGTGGGAGAACAACTCCATTTGGCTCACTAACTTCACACACCATCAGACTTCCAAGCAGCTCTCAAAAAAACTCAGTTTTCACACTCTATCCTTAGTGCCCTTTGAGTGCCAAGGGCTGAAATGAAGGTTGGTGAGGATCTCACAAAAACGAATGCTCCACATGCTGGTTTCACATGCCACCAACTCCACATTCACAGGCAACTTCAGTGCCACAGCCGTTTTCAGATAGCCCTCAATGCAAAGGCTCTAGATGCAAATATTGGTGTGAGAGCTAATTCAATCAAGGAAACACTGCATGTTGGTGAACGGCATATTGAAGAAGGATCAGCCGAGTGGTTCTTGTGGGAGAACAACTCCATTTGGCTCACTAACTTCACACACCATCAGGCATCCAAGCAGCTCTCAATTAAACTTAGTTTTCACACTCTATGCTTAGTGCCCTTTGAGTGCATTATCTAGGAATGAACTTGGTAGAGCATCCCACAAAAACGAATGCTCCAAATGCGGGTTTCACATGCCACCAACTCCACATTCACAGGCAACTTCAGCGCCACAGCCGTTTTCAGATAGCCCTCAATGCAAAGGCTCTAGAAGCAAATATTTGTGTGAGAGCTAATTCAATCAAGGAAACACTGCATGTTGGTGAAGGGCATATTGAAGAAGAAGCAGCCGAGTGGTTCTTGTGGGAGAACAACTCCATTTGGCTCACTAACTTCACACACCATCAGGCTTCCAAGCAGCTCTCAAGGAAACTCAGTTTTCACACTCTATGCTTAGTGCCCTTTGAGTGCCTAGGACTGAAATGAAGGTTGGTGAGGATCTCACAAAAACGAATGCTCCACATGCTGGTTTCACATGCCACCAACTCCACATTCACAGGCAACTTCAGTGCCACAGCCGTTTTCAGATAGCCCTCAATGCAAAGGCTCTAGATGCAAATATTGGTGTGACAGCTAATTCAATCAAGGAAACACTGCATGTTGGTGAAGGGCATATTGAAGAAGGATCAGCCGAGTGGATCTTGTGGGAGAACAACTCCATTTGGCTCACTAACTTCACACACCATCAGGCTTCCAAGCAGCTCTCAATTAAACTTAGTTTTCACACTCTATGCTTAGTGCCCTTTGAGTGCCTAGGACTGAAATGAAGCTTGCTGAGGATCCCACACAAACGAATGCTCCACATGCGGGTTTCACATGCCACCAACTCCACATTCACAGGCAACTTCAGCGCTACAGCCGTTTTCAGATAGCCCTCAATGCAAAGGCTCTAGACGCAAATATTGGTGTGAGAGCTAATTCAATCAAGGAAACACTGCATGTTGGTGAAGGGCATATTGAAGAAGGATCAGCCGAGTGGATCTTGTGGGAGAACAACTCCATTTGGCTCACTAACTTCACACACCATCAGGCTTCCAAGCAGCTCTCAATTAAACTTAGTTTTCACACTCTATGCTTAGTGCCCTTTGAGTGCCTAGGACTGAAATGAAGCTTGCTGAGGATCCCACACAAACGAATGCTCCACATGCGGGTTTCACATGCCACCAACTCCACATTCACAGGCAACTTCAGCGCCACAGCCGTTTTCAGATAGCCCTCAATGCAAAGGCTCTAGACGCAAATATTGGTGTGAGAGCTAATTCAATCAAGGAAACACTGCATGTTGGTGAAGGGCATATTGAAGAAGGATCAGCCGAGTGGTTCTTGTGGGAGAACAACTCCATTTGGCTCACTAACTTCACACACCATCAGGCTTCCAAGCAGCTCTCAATTAAACTTAGTTTTCACACTCTATGCTTAGTGCCCTTTGAGTGCATTATCTAGGAATGAACTTGGTAGAGCATCCCACAAAAAGGAATGCTCCAAATGCGGGTTTCACATGCCACCAACTCCATATTCACAGGCAACTTCAGCGCTACAGCCGTTTTCAGATAGCCCTCAATGGAAAGGCTCTAGACGCAAATATTGGTGTGAGAGCTAATTCAATCAAGGAAACACTGCATGTTGGTTAAGGGCATATTGAAGAAGAAGCAGCCGAGTGGTTCTTGTGGGAGAACAACTCCATTTGGCTCACTAACTTCACACACCATCAGACTTCCAAGCAGCTCTCAAGGAAACTCAGTTTTCACACTCTATGCTTAGTGCCCTTTGTATGCCTAGGAATTGAATGAACCTGGTAGAGCATCGCACACAAACGAATGCTCCACATGCGGGTTTCACATGCCACCAACTCCACATTCACAGGCAACTTCAGCACCACATCGTTTTCAGATAGCCCTCAATGCAAAGGCTCTAGACGCAAATATTGGTGTGAGAGCTAATTCAATCAAGGAAACACTGCATGTTGGTGAACGGCATATTGAAGAAGGATCAGCTGAGTGGTTCTTGTGGGAGAACAACTCCATTTGGCTCACTAACTTCACACACCATCAGGCTTCCAAGCAGCTCTCAAGGAAACTCAGTTTTCACCCTCTATGCTTAGTGCCCTTTGAGTGCATTATCTAGGAATGAACCTTGTAGAGCATCCCACAAAAACGAATGCTCCACATGCGGGTTTCACATGCCACCAACTCCACATTCACAGGCAACTTCAGCGCCACAGCCGTTTTCAGATAGCCCTCAATGCAAAGGCTCTAGACGCAAATATTGGTGTGAGAGCTAATTCAATCAAGGAAACACTGCATGTTGGTGAAGGGCATATTGAAGAAGAAGCAGCCGAGTGGTTCTTGTGGGAGAACAACTCCATTTGGCTCACTAACTTCACACACCATCAGGCTTCCAAGCAGCTCTCAAGGATACTCAGGTTTCACACTCTATGCTTAGTGCCCTTTGAGTGCATTATCTAGGAATGAACCTGGTAGAGCATCCCACACAAACGAATGCTCCACATGCGGGTTTCACATGCCACCAACTCCACATTCACAGGCAACTTCAGCGTCACAGCCGTTTTCAGATAGCCCTCAATGCAAAGGCTCTAGACGCAAATATTGGTGTGAGAGCTAATTCAATCAAGGAAACATTGCATGTTGGTGAAGGGCATATTGAAGAAGAAGCAGCCGAGTGGTTCTTGTGGGAGAACAACTCCATTTGGCTCACTAACTTCACACACCATCAGACTTCCAAGCAGCTCTCAAAAAAACTCAGTTTTCACACTCTATCCTTAGTGCCCTTTGAGTGCCAAGGACTGAAATGAAGGTTGGTGAGGATCTCACAAAAACGAATGCTCCACATGCTGGTTTCACATGCCACCAACTCCACATTCACAGGCAACTTCAGTGCCACATCGTTTTCAGATAGCCCTCATTGCAAAGGCTCTAGACGCAAATATTGGTGTGAGAGCTAATTCAATCAAGGAAACACTGCATGTTGGTGAACGGCATATTGAAGAAGGATCAGCTGAGTGGTTCTTGTGGGAGAACAACTCCATTTGGCTCACTAACTTCACACACCATCAGGCTTCCAAGCAGCTCTCAAGGAAACTCAGTTTTCACCCTCTATGCTTAGTGCCCTTTGAGTGCATTATCTAGGAATGAACCTTGTAGAGCATCCCACAAAAACGAATGCTCCACATGCGGGTTTCACATGCCACCAACTCCACATTCACAGGCAACTTCAGCGCCACAGCCGTTTTCAGATAGCCCTCAATGCAAAGGCTCTAGACGCAAATATTGGTGTGAGAGCTAATTCAATCAAGGAAACACTGCATGTTGGTGAAGGGCATATTGAAGAAGAAGCAGCCGAGTGGTTCTTGTGGGAGAACAACTCCATTTGGCTCACTAACTTCACACACCATCAGGCTTCCAAGCAGCTCTCAAGGAAACTCAGGTTTCACACTCTATGCTTAGTGCCCTTTGAGTGCATTATCTAGGAATGAACCTGGTAGAGCATCCCACACAAACGAATGCTCCACATGCGGGTTTCACATGCCACCAACTCCACATTCACAGGCAACTTCAGCGTCACAGCCGTTTTCAGATAGCCCTCAATGCAAAGGCTCTAGACGCAAATATTGGTGTGAGAGCTAATTCAATCAAGGAAACACTGCATGTTGGTGAAGGGCATATTGAAGAAGAAGCAGCCGAGTGGTTCTTGTGGGAGAACAACTCCATTTGGCTCACTAACTTCACACACCATCAGACTTCCAAGCAGCTCTCAAAAAAACTCAGTTTTCACACTCTATCCTTAGTGCCCTTTGAGTGCCAAGGGCTGAAATGAAGGTTGGTGAGGATCTCACAAAAACGAATGCTCCACATGCTGGTTTCACATGCCACCAACTCCACATTCACAGGCAACTTCAGTGCCACAGCCGTTTTCAGATAGCCCTCAATGCAAAGGCTCTAGATGCAAATATTGGTGTGAGAGCTAATTCAATCAAGGAAACACTGCATGTTGGTGAACGGCATATTGAAGAAGGATCAGCCGAGTGGTTCTTGTGGGAGAACAACTCCATTTGGCTCACTAACTTCACACACCATCAGGCATCCAAGCAGCTCTCAATTAAACTTAGTTTTCACACTCTATGCTTAGTGCCCTTTGAGTGCATTATCTAGGAATGAACTTGGTAGAGCATCCCACAAAAACGAATGCTCCAAATGCGGGTTTCACATGCCACCAACTCCACATTCACAGGCAACTTCAGCGCCACAGCCGTTTTCAGATAGCCCTCAATGCAAAGGCTCTAGAAGCAAATATTTGTGTGAGAGCTAATTCAATCAAGGAAACACTGCATGTTGGTGAAGGGCATATTGAAGAAGAAGCAGCCGAGTGGTTCTTGTGGGAGAACAACTCCATTTGGCTCACTAACTTCACACACCATCAGGCTTCCAAGCAGCTCTCAAGGAAACTCAGTTTTCACACTCTATGCTTAGTGCCCTTTGAGTGCCTAGGACTGAAATGAAGGTTGGTGAGGATCTCACAAAAACGAATGCTCCACATGCTGGTTTCACATGCCACCAACTCCACATTCACAGGCAACTTCAGTGCCACAGCCGTTTTCAGATAGCCCTCAATGCAAAGGCTCTAGATGCAAATATTGGTGTGACAGCTAATTCAATCAAGGAAACACTGCATGTTGGTGAAGGGCATATTGAAGAAGGATCAGCCGAGTGGATCTTGTGGGAGAACAACTCCATTTGGCTCACTAACTTCACACACCATCAGGCTTCCAAGCAGCTCTCAATTAAACTTAGTTTTCACACTCTATGCTTAGTGCCCTTTGAGTGCCTAGGACTGAAATGAAGCTTGCTGAGGATCCCACACAAACGAATGCTCCACATGCGGGTTTCACATGCCACCAACTCCACATTCACAGGCAACTTCAGCGCCACAGCCGTTTTCAGATAGCCCTCAATGCAAAGGCTCTAGACGCAAATATTGGTGTGAGAGCTAATTCAATCAAGGAAACACTGCATGTTGGTGAAGGGCATATTGAAGAAGGATCAGCCGAGTGGATCTTGTGGGAGAACAACTCCATTTGGCTCACTAACTTCACACACCATCAGGCTTCCAAGCAGCTCTCAATTAAACTTAGTTTTCACACTCTATGCTTAGTGCCCTTTGAGTGCCTAGGACTGAAATGAAGCTTGCTGAGGATCCCACACAAACGAATGCTCCACATGCGGGTTTCACATGCCACCAACTCCACATTCACAGGCAACTTCAGCGCTACAGCCGTTTTCAGATAGCCCTCAATGGAAAGGCTCTAGACGCAAATATTGGTGTGAGAGCTAATTCAATCAAGGAAACACTGCATGTTGGTGAAGGGCATATTGAAGAAGAAGCAGCCGAGTGGTTCTTGTGGGAGAACAACTCCATTTGGCTCACTAACTTCACACACCATCAGACTTCCAAGCAGCTCTCAAGGAAACTCAGTTTTCACACTCTATGCTTAGTGCCCTTTGTATGCCTAGGAATTGAATGAACCTGGTAGAGCATCGCACACAAACGAATGCTCCACATGCGGGTTTCACATGCCACCAACTCCACATTCACAGGCAACTTCAGCACCACATCGTTTTCAGATAGCCCTCAATGCAAAGGCTCTAGACGCAAATATTGGTGTGAGAGCTAATTCAATCAAGGAAACACTGCATGTTGGTGAAGGGCATATTGAAGAAGGATCAGCCGAGTGGTTCTTGTGGGAGAACAACTCCATTTGGCTCACTAACTTCACACACCATCAGGCTTCCAAGCAGCTCTCAAGGAAACTCAGTTTTCACCCTCTATGCTTAGTGCCCTTTGAGTGCATTATCTAGGAATGAACCTTGTAGAGCATCCCACAAAAACGAATGCTCCACATGCGGGTTTCACATGCCACCAACTCCACATTCACAGGCAACTTCAGCGCCACAGCCGTTTTCAGATAGCCCTCAATGCAAAGGCTCTAGACGCAAATATTGGTGTGAGAGCTAATTCAATCAAGGAAACACTGCATGTTGGTTAAGGGCATATTGAAGAAGAAGCAGCCGAGTGGTTCTTGTGGGAGAACAACTCCATTTGGCTCACTAACTTCACACACCATCAGGCTTCCAAGCAGCTCTCAAGGAAACTCAGGTTTCACACTCTATGCTTAGTGCCCTTTGAGTGCATTATCTAGGAATGAACCTGGTAGAGCATCCCACACAAACGAATGCTCCACATGCGGGTTTCACATGCCACCAACTCCACATTCACAGGCAACTTCAGCGTCACAGCCGTTTTCAGATAGCCCTCAATGCAAAGGCTCTAGACGCAAATATTGGTGTGAGAGCTAATTCAATCAAGAAAACACTGCATGTTGGTGAACGGCATATTGAAGAAGGATCAGCAGAGTGGTTCTTGTGGGAGAACAACTCCATTTGGCTCACTAACTTCACACACCATCAGGCTTCCAAGCAGCTCTCAAGGAAACTCAGTTTTCACACTCTATGCTTAGTGCCCTTTGAGTGCCTAGGACTGAAATGAAGCTTGCTGAGGATCCCACACAAACGAATGCTCCACATGCGGGTTTCACATGCCACCAACTCCACATTCACAGGCAACTTCAGCGCCACAGCCGTTTTCAGATAGCCCTCAATGCAAAGGCTCTAGACGCAAATATTGGTGTGAGAGCTAATTCAATCAAGGAAACACTGCATGTTGGTGAAGGGCATATTGAAGAAGGATCAGCCGAGTGGTTCTTGTGGGAGAACAACTCCATTTGGCTCACTAACTTCACACACCATCAGGCTTCCAAGCAGCTCTCAAGGAAACTCAGTTTTCACACTCTATGCTTAGTGAGCTTTGAGTGCATTATCTAGGAATGAACATGGTAGAGCATCCCACAAAAACGAATGCTCCAAATGCGGGTTTCACATGCCACCAACTCCACATTCACAGGCAACTTCAGCGCCACAGCCGTTTTCAGATAGCCCTCAATGGAAAGGCTCTAGACGCAAATATTGGTGTGAGAGCTAATTCAATTAAGGAAACACTGCATGTTGGTTAAGGGCATATTGAAGAAGAAGCAGCCGAGTGGTTCTTGTGGGAGAACAACTCCATTTGGCTCACTAACTTCACACACCATCAGGCTTCCAAGCAGCTCTCAAGGAAACTCAGTTTTCACACTCTATGCTTAGTGCCCTTTGAGTGCCTAGGACTGAAATGAAGCTTGGTGAGGATCTCACACAAACGAATGCTCCACATGCTGGTTTCACATGCCACCAACTCCACATTCACAGGCAACTTCAGCGCCACAGCCGTTTTCAGATAGCCCTCAATGCAAAGGCTCTAGACGCAAATATTGGTGTGAGAGCTAATTCAATCAAGGAAACACTGCATGTTGGTGAAGGGCATATTGAAGAAGAAGCAGCCGAGTGGTTCTTGTGGGAGAACAACTCCATTTGGCTCACTAACTTCACACACCATCAGGCTTCCAAGCAGCTCTCAAGGAAACTCAGTTTTCACACTCTATGCTTAGTGCCCTTTGTATGCCTAGGAATTGAATGACCCTGGTAGAGCATCGCACACAAACGAATGCTCCACATGCGGGTTTCACATGCCACCAACTCCACATTCACAGGCAACTTCAGCACCACATCGTTTTCAGATAGCCCTCAATGCAAAGGCTCTAGACGCAAATATTGGTGTGAGAGCTAATTCAATCAAGGAAACACTGCATGTTGGTGAAGGGCATATTGAAGAAGGATCAGCTGAGTGGTTCTTGTGGGAGAACAACTCCATTTGGCTCACTAACTTCACACACCATCAGGCTTCCAAGCAGCTCTCAAGGAAACTCAGTTTTCACCCTCTATTCTTAGTGCCCTTTGAGTGCATTATCTAGGAATGAACCTTGTAGAGCATCACACAAAAACGAATGCTCCACATGCGGGTTTCACATGCCACCAACTCCACATTCACAGGCAACTTCAGCGCCACAGCCGTTTTCAGATAGCCCTCAATGCAAAGGCTCTAGACGCAAATATTGGTGTGAGAGCTAATTCAATCAAGGAAACACTGCATGTTGGTGAAGGGCATATTGAAGAAGGATCAGCCGAGTGGTTCTTGTGGGAGAACAACTCCATTTGGCTCACTAACTTCACACACCATCAGGCTTCCAAGCAGCTCTCAAGGAAACTCAGTTTTCACCCTCTATGCTTAGTGCCCTTTGAGTGCATTATCTAGGAATGAACCTTGTAGAGCATCCCACAAAAACGAATGCTCCACATGCGGGTTTCACATGCCACCAACTCCACATTCACAGGCAACTTCAGCGCCACAGCCGTTTTCAGATAGCCCTCAATGCAAAGGCTCTAGACGCAAATATTGGTGTGAGAGCTAATTCAATCAAGGAAACACTGCATGTTGGTTAAGGGCATATTGAAGAAGAAGCAGCCGAGTGGTTCTTGTGGGAGAACAACTCCATTTGGCTCACTAACTTCACACACCATCAGGCTTCCAAGCAGCTCTCAAGGAAACTCAGGTTTCACACTCTATGCTTAGTGCCCTTTGAGTGCATTATCTAGGAATGAACCTGGTAGAGCATCCCACACAAACGAATGCTCCACATGCGGGTTTCACATGCCACCAACTCCACATTCACAGGCAACTTCAGCGTCACAGCCGTTTTCAGATAGCCCTCAATGCAAAGGCTCTAGACGCAAATATTGGTGTGAGAGCTAATTCAATCAAGAAAACACTGCATGTTGGTGAACGGCATATTGAAGAAGGATCAGCAGAGTGGTTCTTGTGGGAGAACAACTCCATTTGGCTCACTAACTTCACACACCATCAGGCTTCCAAGCAGCTCTCAAGGAAACTCAGTTTTCACACTCTATGCTTAGTGCCCTTTGAGTGCCTAGGACTGAAATGAAGCTTGCTGAGGATCCCACACAAACGAATGCTCCACATGCGGGTTTCACATGCCACCAACTCCACATTCACAGGCAACTTCAGCGCCACAGCCGTTTTCAGATAGCCCTCAATGCAAAGGCTCTAGACGCAAATATTGGTGTGAGAGCTAATTCAATCAAGGAAACACTGCATGTTGGTGAACGGCATATTGAAGAAGGATCAGCCGAGTGGTTCTTGTGGGAGAACAACTCCATTTGGCTCACTAACTTCACACACCATCAGGCTTCCAAGCAGCTCTCAAGGAAACTCAGTTTTCACACTCTATGCTTAGTGAGCTTTGAGTGCATTATCTAGGAATGAACATGGTAGAGCATCCCACAAAAACGAATGCTCCAAATGCGGGTTTCACATGCCACCAACTCCACATTCACAGGCAACTTCAGCGCCACAGCCGTTTTCAGATAGCCCTCAATGGAAAGGCTCTAGACGCAAATATTGGTGTGAGAGCTAATTCAATTAAGGAAACACTGCATGTTGGTTAAGGGCATATTGAAGAAGAAGCAGCCGAGTGGTTCTTGTGGGAGAACAACTCCATTTGGCTCACTAACTTCACACACCATCAGGCTTCCAAGCAGCTCTCAAGGAAACTCAGTTTTCACACTCTATGCTTAGTGCCCTTTGAGTGCCTAGGACTGAAATGAAGCTTGGTGAGGATCTCACACAAACGAATGCTCCACATGCTGGTTTCACATGCCACCAACTCCACATTCACAGGCAACTTCAGCGCCACAGCCGTTTTCAGATAGCCCTCAATGCAAAGGCTCTAGACGCAAATATTGGTGTGAGAGCTAATTCAATCAAGGAAACACTGCATGTTGGTGAAGGGCATATTGAAGAAGAAGCAGCCGAGTGGTTCTTGTGGGAGAACAACTCCATTTGGCTCACTAACTTCACACACCATCAGGCTTCCAAGCAGCTCTCAAGGAAACTCAGTTTTCACACTCTATGCTTAGTGCCCTTTGTATGCCTAGGAATTGAATGACCCTGGTAGAGCATCGCACACAAACGAATGCTCCACATGCGGGTTTCACATGCCACCAACTCCACATTCACAGGCAACTTCAGCACCACATCGTTTTCAGATAGCCCTCAATGCAAAGGCTCTAGACGCAAATATTGGTGTGAGAGCTAATTCAATCAAGGAAACACTGCATGTTGGTGAAGGGCATATTGAAGAAGGATCAGCTGAGTGGTTCTTGTGGGAGAACAACTCCATTTGGCTCACTAACTTCACACACCATCAGGCTTCCAAGCAGCTCTCAAGGAAACTCAGTTTTCACCCTCTATTCTTAGTGCCCTTTGAGTGCATTATCTAGGAATGAACCTTGTAGAGCATCACACAAAAACGAATGCTCCACATGCGGGTTTCACATGCCACCAACTCCACATTCACAGGCAACTTCAGCGCCACAGCCGTTTTCAGATAGCCCTCAATGCAAAGGCTCTAGACGCAAATATTGGTGTGAGAGCTAATTCAATCAAGGAAACACTGCATGTTGGTGAAGGGCATATTGAAGAAGGATCAGCCGAGTGGTTCTTGTGGGAGAACAACTCCATTTGGCTCACTAACTTCACACACCATCAGGCTTCCAAGCAGCTCTCAAGGAAACTCAGGTTTCACACTCTATGCTTAGTGCCCTTTGAGTGCATTATCTAGGAATGAACCTGGTAGAGCATCCCACACAAACGAATGCTCCACATGCGGGTTTCACATGCCACCAACTCCACATTCACAGGCAACTTCAGCGTCACAGCCGTTTTCAGATAGCCCTCAATGCAAAGGCTCTAGACGCAAATATTGGTGTGAGAGCTAATTCAATCAAGAAAACACTGCATGTTGGTGAACGGCATATTGAAGAAGGATCAGCAGAGTGGTTCTTGTCGGAGAACAACTCCATTTGGCTCACTAACTTCACACACCATCAGCTTCCAAGCAGCTCTCAATTAAACTTAGTTTTCACACTCTATGCTTAGTGCCCTTTGAGTGCCTAGGACTGAAATGAAGCTTGCTGAGGATCCCACACAAACGAATGCTCCACATGCGGGTTTCACATGCCACCAACTCCACATTCACAGGCAACTTCAGCGCCACAGCCGTTTTCAGATAGCCCTCAATCCAAAGGCTCTAGACGCAAATATTGGTGTGAGAGCTAATTCAATCAAGGAAACACTGCATGTTGGTGAAGGGCATATTGAAGAAGGATCAGCCGAGTGGTTCTTGTGGGAGAACAACTCCATTTGGCTCACTAACTTCACACACCATCAGGCTTCCAAGCAGCTCTCAAGGAAACTCAGTTTTCACACTCTATGCTTAGTGCCCTTTGAGTGCATTATCTAGGAATGAACCTTGTAGAGCATCCCACAAAAACGAATGCTCCACATGCGGGTTTCACATGCCACCAACTCCACATTCACAGGCAACTTCAGCGCCACAGCCGTTTTCAGATAGCCCTCAATGGAAAGGCTCTAGACGCAAATATTGGTGTGAGAGCTAATTCAATCAAGGAAACACTGCATGTTGGTTAAGGGCATATTGAAGAAGAAGCAGCCGAGTGGTTCTTGTGGGAGAACAACTCCATTTGGCTCACTAACTTCACACACCATCAGGCTTCCAAGCAGCTCTCAAGGAAACTCAGTTTTCACACTCTATGCTTAGTGCCCTTTGAGTGCATTATCTAGGAATGAACCTGGTAGAGCATCCCACACAAACGAATGCTCCACATGCGGGTTTCACATGCCACCAACTCCACATTCACAGGCAACTTCAGCGCCACACCCGTTTTCAGATAGCCCTCAATGCAAAGGCTCTAGACGCAAATATTGGTGTGAGAGCTAATTCAATCAAGGAAACACTGCATGTTGGTGAAGGGCATATTGAAGAAGGATCAGCCGAGTGGTTATTGTGGGAGAACAACTCCATTTGGCTCACTAACTTCACACACCATCAGACTTCCAAGCAGCTCTCAAGGAAACTCAGTTTTCACACTCTATGCTTAGTGCCCTTTGAGTGCCTAGGACTGAAATGAAGCTTGCTGAGGATCCCACACAAACGAATGCTCCACATGCGGGTTTCACATGCCACCAACTCCACATTCACAGGCAACTTCAGCGCCACAGCCGTTTTCAGATAGCCCTCAATGCAAAGGCTCTAGACGCAAATATTGGTGTGAGAGCTAATTCAATCAAGGAAACACTGCATGTTGGTGAAGGGCATATTGAAGAAGGATCAGCCGAGTGGTTCTTGTGGGAGAACAACTCCATTTGGCTCACTAACTTCACACACCATCAGGCTTCCAAGCAGCTCTCAAGGAAACTCAGTTTTCACCCTCTATTCTTAGTGCCCTTTGAGTGCATTATCTAGGAATGAACCTTGTAGAGCATCACACAAAAACGAATGCTCCACATGCGGGTTTCACATGCCACCAACTCCACATTCACAGGCAACTTCAGCGCCACAGCCGTTTTCAGATAGCCCTCAATGCAAAGGCTCTAGACGCAAATATTGGTGTGAGAGCTAATTCAATCAAGGAAACACTGCATGTTGGTGAAGGGCATATTGAAGAAGGATCAGCCGAGTGGTTCTTGTGGGAGAACAACTCCATTTGGCTCACTAACTTCACACACCATCAGGCTTCCAAGCAGCTCTCAAGGAAACTCAGGTTTCACACTCTATGCTTAGTGCCCTTTGAGTGCATTATCTAGGAATGAACCTGGTAGAGCATCCCACACAAACGAATGCTCCACATGCGGGTTTCACATGCCACCAACTCCACATTCACAGGCAACTTCAGCGTCACAGCCGTTTTCAGATAGCCCTCAATGCAAAGGCTCTAGACGCAAATATTGGTGTGAGAGCTAATTCAATCAAGAAAACACTGCATGTTGGTGAACGGCATATTGAAGAAGGATCAGCAGAGTGGTTTTTGTCGGAGAACAACTCCATTTGGCTCACTAACTTCACACACCATCAGCTTCCAAGCAGCTCTCAATTAAACTTAGTTTTCACACTCTATGCTTAGTGCCCTTTGAGTGCCTAGGACTGAAATGAAGCTTGCTGAGGATCCCACACAAACGAATGCTCCACATGCGGGTTTCACATGCCACCAACTCCACATTCACAGGCAACTTCAGCGCCACAGCCGTTTTCAGATAGCCCTCAATGCAAAGGCTCTAGACGCAAATATTGGTGTGAGAGCTAATTCAATCAAGGAAACACTGCATGTTGGTGAAGGGCATATTGAAGAAGGATCAGCCGAGTGGTTCTTGTGGGAGAACAACTCCATTTGGCTCACTAACTTCACACACCATCAGGCTTCCAAGCAGCTCTCAAGGAAACTCAGTTTTCACACTCTATGCTTAGTGCCCTTTGAGTGCATTATCTAGGAATGAACATGGTAGAGCATCCCACAAAAACGAATGCTCCACATGCGGGTTTCACATGCCACCAACTCCACATTCACAGGCAACTTCAGCGCCACAGCCGTTTTCAGATAGCCCTCAATGCAAAGGCTCTAGACGCAAATATTGGTGTGAGAGCTAATTCAATCAAGGAAACACTGCATGTTGGTTAAGGGCATATTGAAGAAGAAGCAGCCGAGTGGTTCTTGTGGGAGAACAACTCCATTTGGCTCACTAACTTCACACACCATCAGGCTTCCAAGCAGCTCTCAAGGAAACTCAGTTTTCACACTCTATGCTTAGTGCCCTATGAGTGCCTAGGACTGAAATGAAGCTTGGTAGATCTCACACAAACGAATGCTCCACATGCTGGTTTCACATGCCACCAACTCCACATTCACAGGCAACTTCAGCGCCACAGCCGTTTTCAGATAGCCCTCAATGCAAAGGCTCTAGACGCAAATATTGGTGTGAGAGCTAATTCAATCAAGGAAACACTGCATGTTGGTGAAGGGCATATTGAAGAAGAAGCAGCCGAGTGGTTCTTGTGGGAGAACAACTCCATTTGGCTCACTAACTTCACACACCATCAGGCTTCCAAGCAGCTCTCAAGGAAACTCAGTTTTCACACTCTATGCTTAGTGCCCTTTGAGTGCCTAGGACTGAAATGAAGCTTGGTGAGGATCTCACACAAACGAATGCTCCACATGCTGGTTTCACATGCCACCAACTCCACATTCACAGGCAACTTCAGCGCCACAGCCGTTTTCAGATAGCCCTCAATGCAAAGGCTCTAGACGCAAATATTGGTGTGAGAGCTAATTCAATCAAGGAAACACTGCATGTTGGTGAAGGGCATATTGAAGAAGAAGCAGCCGAGTGGTTCTTGTGGGAGAACAACTCCATTTGGCTCACTAACTTCACACACCATCAGGCTTCCAAGCAGCTCTCAAGGAAACTCAGTTTTCACACTCTATGCTTAGTGCCCTTTGTATGCCTAGGAATTGAATGACCCTGGTAGAGCATCGCACACAAACGAATGCTCCACATGCGGGTTTCACATGCCACCAACTCCACATTCACAGGCAACTTCAGCACCACATCGTTTTCAGATAGCCCTCAATGCAAAGGCTCTAGACGCAAATATTGGTGTGAGAGCTAATTCAATCAAGGAAACACTGCATGTTGGTGAAGGGCATATTGAAGAAGGATCAGCTGAGTGGTTCTTGTGGGAGAACAACTCCATTTGGCTCACTAACTTCACACACCATCAGGCTTCCAAGCAGCTCTCAAGGAAACTCAGTTTTCACCCTCTATTCTTAGTGCCCTTTGAGTGCATTATCTAGGAATGAACCTTGTAGAGCATCACACAAAAACGAATGCTCCACATGCGGGTTTCACATGCCACCAACTCCACATTCACAGGCAACTTCAGCGCCACAGCCGTTTTCAGATAGCCCTCAATGCAAAGGCTCTAGACGCAAATATTGGTGTGAGAGCTAATTCAATCAAGGAAACACTGCATGTTGGTGAAGGGCATATTGAAGAAGGATCAGCCGAGTGGTTCTTGTGGGAGAACAACTCCATTTGGCTCACTAACTTCACACACCATCAGGCTTCCAAGCAGCTCTCAAGGAAACTCAGGTTTCACACTCTATGCTTAGTGCCCTTTGAGTGCATTATCTAGGAATGAACCTGGTAGAGCATCCCACACAAACGAATGCTCCACATGCGGGTTTCACATGCCACCAACTCCACATTCACAGGCAACTTCAGCGTCACAGCCGTTTTCAGATAGCCCTCAATGCAAAGGCTCTAGACGCAAATATTGGTGTGAGAGCTAATTCAATCAAGAAAACACTGCATGTTGGTGAACGGCATATTGAAGAAGGATCAGCAGAGTGGTTCTTGTCGGAGAACAACTCCATTTGGCTCACTAACTTCACACACCATCAGCTTCCAAGCAGCTCTCAATTAAACTTAGTTTTCACACTCTATGCTTAGTGCCCTTTGAGTGCCTAGGACTGAAATGAAGCTTGCTGAGGATCCCACACAAACGAATGCTCCACATGCGGGTTTCACATGCCACCAACTCCACATTCACAGGCAACTTCAGCGCCACAGCCGTTTTCAGATAGCCCTCAATCCAAAGGCTCTAGACGCAAATATTGGTGTGAGAGCTAATTCAATCAAGGAAACACTGCATGTTGGTGAAGGGCATATTGAAGAAGGATCAGCCGAGTGGTTCTTGTGGGAGAACAACTCCATTTGGCTCACTAACTTCACACACCATCAGGCTTCCAAGCAGCTCTCAAGGAAACTCAGTTTTCACACTCTATGCTTAGTGCCCTTTGAGTGCATTATCTAGGAATGAACCTTGTAGAGCATCCCACAAAAACGAATGCTCCACATGCGGGTTTCACATGCCACCAACTCCACATTCACAGGCAACTTCAGCGCCACAGCCGTTTTCAGATAGCCCTCAATGGAAAGGCTCTAGACGCAAATATTGGTGTGAGAGCTAATTCAATCAAGGAAACACTGCATGTTGGTTAAGGGCATATTGAAGAAGAAGCAGCCGAGTGGTTCTTGTGGGAGAACAACTCCATTTGGCTCACTAACTTCACACACCATCAGGCTTCCAAGCAGCTCTCAAGGAAACTCAGTTTTCACACTCTATGCTTAGTGCCCTTTGAGTGCATTATCTAGGAATGAACCTGGTAGAGCATCCCACACAAACGAATGCTCCACATGCGGGTTTCACATGCCACCAACTCCACATTCACAGGCAACTTCAGCGCCACACCCGTTTTCAGATAGCCCTCAATGCAAAGGCTCTAGACGCAAATATTGGTGTGAGAGCTAATTCAATCAAGGAAACACTGCATGTTGGTGAAGGGCATATTGAAGAAGGATCAGCCGAGTGGTTATTGTGGGAGAACAACTCCATTTGGCTCACTAACTTCACACACCATCAGACTTCCAAGCAGCTCTCAAGGAAACTCAGTTTTCACACTCTATGCTTAGTGCCCTTTGAGTGCCTAGGACTGAAATGAAGCTTGCTGAGGATCCCACACAAACGAATGCTCCACATGCGGGTTTCACATGCCACCAACTCCACATTCACAGGCAACTTCAGCGCCACAGCCGTTTTCAGATAGCCCTCAATGCAAAGGCTCTAGACGCAAATATTGGTGTGAGAGCTAATTCAATCAAGGAAACACTGCATGTTGGTGAAGGGCATATTGAAGAAGGATCAGCCGAGTGGTTCTTGTGGGAGAACAACTCCATT
Source organism: Ochotona princeps (assembly GCF_030435755.1). Taxonomy (NCBI): domain Eukaryota; kingdom Metazoa; phylum Chordata; class Mammalia; order Lagomorpha; family Ochotonidae; genus Ochotona; species Ochotona princeps. Next base: position 9,114 of record NW_026699084.1, on the reverse strand, counting down.
TGGCTCACTAACTTCACACACCATCAGGCTTCCAAGCAGCTCTCAAGGAAACTCAGTTTTCACCCTCTATTCTTAGTGCCCTTTGAGTGCATTATCTAGGAATGAACCTTGTAGAGCATCACACAAAAACGAATGCTCCACATGCGGGTTTCACATGCCACCAACTCCACATTCACAGGCAACTTCAGCGCCACAGCCGTTTTCAGATAGCCCTCAATGCAAAGGCTCTAGACGCAAATATTGGTGTGAGAGCTAATTCAATCAAGGAAACACTGCATGTTGGTGAAGGGCATATTGAAGAAGGATCAGCCGAGTGGTTCTTGTGGGAGAACAACTCCATTTGGCTCACTAACTTCACACACCATCAGGCTTCCAAGCAGCTCTCAAGGAAACTCAGGTTTCACACTCTATGCTTAGTGCCCTTTGAGTGCATTATCTAGGAATGAACCTGGTAGAGCATCCCACACAAACGAATGCTCCACATGCGGGTTTCACATGCCACCAACTCCACATTCACAGGCAACTTCAGCGTCACAGCCGTTTTCAGATAGCCCTCAATGCAAAGGCTCTAGACGCAAATATTGGTGTGAGAGCTAATTCAATCAAGAAAACACTGCATGTTGGTGAACGGCATATTGAAGAAGGATCAGCAGAGTGGTTTTTGTCGGAGAACAACTCCATTTGGCTCACTAACTTCACACACCATCAGCTTCCAAGCAGCTCTCAATTAAACTTAGTTTTCACACTCTATGCTTAGTGCCCTTTGAGTGCCTAGGACTGAAATGAAGCTTGCTGAGGATCCCACACAAACGAATGCTCCACATGCGGGTTTCACATGCCACCAACTCCACATTCACAGGCAACTTCAGCGCCACAGCCGTTTTCAGATAGCCCTCAATGCAAAGGCTCTAGACGCAAATATTGGTGTGAGAGCTAATTCAATCAAGGAAACACTGCATGTTGGTGAAGGGCATATTGAAGAAGGATCAGCCGAGTGGTTCTTGTGGGAGAACAACTCCATTTGGCTCACTAACTTCACACACCATCAGGCTTCCAAGCAGCTCTCAAGGAAACTCAGTTTTCACACTCTATGCTTAGTGCCCTTTGAGTGCATTATCTAGGAATGAACATGGTAGAGCATCCCACAAAAACGAATGCTCCACATGCGGGTTTCACATGCCACCAACTCCACATTCACAGGCAACTTCAGCGCCACAGCCGTTTTCAGATAGCCCTCAATGCAAAGGCTCTAGACGCAAATATTGGTGTGAGAGCTAATTCAATCAAGGAAACACTGCATGTTGGTTAAGGGCATATTGAAGAAGAAGCAGCCGAGTGGTTCTTGTGGGAGAACAACTCCATTTGGCTCACTAACTTCACACACCATCAGGCTTCCAAGCAGCTCTCAAGGAAACTCAGTTTTCACACTCTATGCTTAGTGCCCTATGAGTGCCTAGGACTGAAATGAAGCTTGGTAGATCTCACACAAACGAATGCTCCACATGCTGGTTTCACATGCCACCAACTCCACATTCACAGGCAACTTCAGCGCCACAGCCGTTTTCAGATAGCCCTCAATGCAAAGGCTCTAGACGCAAATATTGGTGTGAGAGCTAATTCAATCAAGGAAACACTGCATGTTGGTGAAGGGCATATTGAAGAAGAAGCAGCCGAGTGGTTCTTGTGGGAGAACAACTCCATTTGGCTCACTAACTTCACACACCACCAGACTTCCAAGCAGCTCTCAAGGAAACTCAGTTTTCACACTCTATGCTTAGTGCCCTTTGAGTGCCTAGGACTGAAATGAAGCTTGCTGAGGATCCCACACAAACGAATGCTCCACATGCGGGTTTCACATGCCACCAACTCCACATTCACAGGCAACTTCAGCGCCACAGCCGTTTTCAGATAGCCCTCAATGCAAAGGCTCTAGACGCAAATATTGGTGTGAGAGCTAATTCAATCAAGGAAACACTGCATGTTGGTGAAGGGCATATTGAAGAAGAAGCAGCTGAGTGGTTCTTGTGGGAGAACAACTCCATTTGGCTCACTAACTTCACACACCATCAGGCTTCCAAGCAGCTCTCAAGGAAACTCTGTTTTCACACTCTATGCTTAGTGCCCTTTGAGTGCATTATCTAGGAATGAACCTTGTAGAGCATCCCACAAAAACGAATGCTCCACATGCGGGTTTCACATGCCACCAACTCCACATTCACAGGCAACTTCAGCACCACAGCCGTTTTCAGATAGCCCTCAATGCAAAGGCTCTAGACGCAAATATTGGTGTGAGAGCTAATTCAATCAAGGAAACACTGCATGTTGGTGAAGGGCATATTGAAGAAGGATCAGCCGAGTGGTTCTTGTGGGAGAACAACTCCATTTGGCTCACTAACTTCACACACCATCAGGCTTCCAAGCAGCTCTCAAGGAAACTCAGGTTTCACACTCTATGCTTAGTGCCCTTTGAGTGCATTATCTAGGAATGAACCTGGTAGAGCATCCCACACAAACGAATGCTCCACATGCGGGTTTCACATGCCACCAACTCCACATTCACAGGCAACTTCAGCGTCACAGCCGTTTTCAGATAGCCCTCAATGCAAAGGCTCTAGACGCAAATATTGGTGTGAGAGCTAATTCAATCAAGAAAACACTGCATGTTGGTGAACGGCATATTGAAGAAGGATCAGCAGAGTGGTTCTTGTCGGAGAACAACTCCATTTGGCTCACTAACTTCACACACCATCAGCTTCCAAGCAGCTCTCAATTAAACTTAGTTTTCACACTCTATGCTTAGTGCCCTTTGAGTGCCTAGGACTGAAATGAAGCTTGCTGAGGATCCCACACAAACGAATGCTCCACATGCGGGTTTCACATGCCACCAACTCCACATTCACAGGCAACTTCAGCGCCACAGCCGTTTTCAGATAGCCCTCAATGCAAAGGCTCTAGACGCAAATATTGGTGTGAGAGCTAATTCAATCAAGGAAACACTGCATGTTGGTGAAGGGCATATTGAAGAAGGATCAGCCGAGTGGTTCTTGTGGGAGAACAACTCCATTTGGCTCACTAACTTCACACACCATCAGGCTTCCAAGCAGCTCTCAAGGAAACTCAGTTTTCACACTCTATGCTTAGTGCCCTTTGAGTGCATTATCTAGGAATGAACCTTGTAGAGCATCCCACAAAAACGAATGCTCCACATGCGGGTTTCACATGCCACCAACTCCACATTCACAGGCAACTTCAGCGCCACAGCCGTTTTCAGATAGCCCTCAATGGAAAGGCTCTAGACGCAAATATTGGTGTGAGAGCTAATTCAATCAAGGAAACACTGCATGTTGGTGAAGGGCATATTGAAGAAGAAGCAGCCGAGTGGTTCTTGTGGGAGAACAACTCCATTTGGCTCACTAACTTCACACACCATCAGGCTTCCAAGCAGCTCTCAAGGAAACTCAGTTTTCACACTCTATGCTTAGTGCCCTTTGAGTGCATTATCTAGGAATGAACCTGGTAGAGCATCCCACACAAACGAATGCTCCACATGCGGGTTTCACATGCCACCAACTCCACATTCACAGGCAACTTCAGCGTCACAGCCGTTTTCAGATAGCCCTCAATGCAAAGGCTCTAGACGCAAATATTGGTGTGAGAGCTAATTCAATCAAGAAAACACTGCATGTTGGTGAACGGCATATTGAAGAAGGATCAGCAGAGTGGTTCTTGTCGGAGAACAACTCCATTTGGCTCACTAACTTCACACACCATCAGCTTCCAAGCAGCTCTCAATTAAACTTAGTTTTCACACTCTATGCTTAGTGCCCTTTGAGTGCCTAGGACTGAAATGAAGCTTGGTGAGGATCCCACACAAACGAATGCTCCACATGCGGGTTTCACATGCCACCAACTCCACATTCACAGGCAACTTCAGCGCCACAGCCGTTTTCAGATAGCCCTCAATGCAAAGGTTCTAGACGCAAATATTGGTGTGAGAGCTAATTCAATCAAGGAAACACTGCATGTTGGTGAAGGGCATATTGAAGAAGGATCAGCCGAGTGGTTCTTGTGGGAGAACAACTCCATTTGGCTCACTAACTTCACACACCATCAGGCTTCCAAGCAGCTCTCAAGGAAACTCAGTTTTCACACTCTATGCTTAGTGCCCTTTGAGTGCATTATCTAGGAATGAACCTTGTAGAGCATCCCACAAAAACGAATGCTCCACATGCGGGTTTCACATGCCACCAACTCCACATTCACAGGCAACTTCAGCGCCACAGCCGTTTTCAGATAGCCCTCAATGCAAAGGCTCTAGACGCAAATATTGGTGTGAGAGCTAATTCAATCAAGGAAACACTGCATGTTGGTTAAGGGCATATTGAAGAAGAAGCAGCCGAGTGGTTCTTGTGGGAGAACAACTCCATTTGGCTCACTAACTTCACACACCATCAGGCTTCCAAGCAGCTCTCAAGGAAACTCAGTTTTCACACTCTATGCTTAGTGCCCTTTGAGTGCATTATCTAGGAATGAACCTGGTAGAGCATCCCACACAAACGAATGCTCCACATGCGGGTTTCACATGCCACCAACTCCACATTCACAGGCAACTTCAGCGCCACACCCGTTTTCAGATAGCCCTCAATGCAAAGGCTCTAGACGCAAATATTGGTGTGAGAGCTAATTCAATCAAGGAAACACTGCATGTTGGTGAAGGGCATATTGAAGAAGGATCAGCCGAGTGGTTATTGTGGGAGAACAACTCCATTTGGCTCACTAACTTCACACACCATCAGACTTCCAAGCAGCTCTCAAGGAAACTCAGTTTTCACACTCTATGCTTAGTGCCCTTTGAGTGCCTAGGACTGAAATGAAGCTTGCTGAGGATCCCACACAAACGAATGCTCCACATGCGGGTTTCACATGCCACCAACTCCACATTCACAGGCAACTTCAGCGCCACAGCCGTTTTCAGATAGCCCTCAATGCAAAGGCTCTAGACGCAAATATTGGTGTGAGAGCTAATTCAATCAAGGAAACACTGCATGTTGGTGAAGGGCATATTGAAGAAGGATCAGCCGAGTGGTTCTTGTGGGAGAACAACTCCATTTGGCTCACTAACTTCACACACCATCAGGCTTCCAAGCAGCTCTCAAGGAAACTCAGTTTTCACCCTCTATTCTTAGTGCCCTTTGAGTGCATTATCTAGGAATGAACCTTGTAGAGCATCACACAAAAACGAATGCTCCACATGCGGGTTTCACATGCCACCAACTCCACATTCACAGGCAACTTCAGCGCCACAGCCGTTTTCAGATAGCCCTCAATGCAAAGGCTCTAGACGCAAATATTGGTGTGAGAGCTAATTCAATCAAGGAAACACTGCATGTTGGTGAAGGGCATATTGAAGAAGGATCAGCCGAGTGGTTCTTGTGGGAGAACAACTCCATTTGGCTCACTAACTTCACACACCATCAGGCTTCCAAGCAGCTCTCAAGGAAACTCAGGTTTCACACTCTATGCTTAGTGCCCTTTGAGTGCATTATCTAGGAATGAACCTGGTAGAGCATCCCACACAAACGAATGCTCCACATGCGGGTTTCACATGCCACCAACTCCACATTCACAGGCAACTTCAGCGTCACAGCCGTTTTCAGATAGCCCTCAATGCAAAGGCTCTAGACGCAAATATTGGTGTGAGAGCTAATTCAATCAAGAAAACACTGCATGTTGGTGAACGGCATATTGAAGAAGGATCAGCAGAGTGGTTTTTGTCGGAGAACAACTCCATTTGGCTCACTAACTTCACACACCATCAGCTTCCAAGCAGCTCTCAATTAAACTTAGTTTTCACACTCTATGCTTAGTGCCCTTTGAGTGCCTAGGACTGAAATGAAGCTTGCTGAGGATCCCACACAAACGAATGCTCCACATGCGGGTTTCACATGCCACCAACTCCACATTCACAGGCAACTTCAGCGCCACAGCCGTTTTCAGATAGCCCTCAATGCAAAGGCTCTAGACGCAAATATTGGTGTGAGAGCTAATTCAATCAAGGAAACACTGCATGTTGGTGAAGGGCATATTGAAGAAGGATCAGCCGAGTGGTTCTTGTGGGAGAACAACTCCATTTGGCTCACTAACTTCACACACCATCAGGCTTCCAAGCAGCTCTCAAGGAAACTCAGTTTTCACACTCTATGCTTAGTGCCCTTTGAGTGCATTATCTAGGAATGAACATGGTAGAGCATCCCACAAAAACGAATGCTCCAAATGCGGGTTTCACATGCCACCAACTCCACATTCACAGGCAACTTCAGCGCCACAGCCGTTTTCAGATAGCCCTCAATGCAAAGGCTCTAGACGCAAATATTGGTGTGAGAGCTAATTCAATCAAGGAAACACTGCATGTTGGTTAAGGGCATATTGAAGAAGAAGCAGCCGAGTGGTTCTTGTGGGAGAACAACTCCATTTGGCTCACTAACTTCACACACCATCAGGCTTCCAAGCAGCTCTCAAGGAAACTCAGTTTTCACACTCTATGCTTAGTGCCCTATGAGTGCCTAGGACTGAAATGAAGCTTGGTAGATCTCACACAAACGAATGCTCCACATGCTGGTTTCACATGCCACCAACTCCACATTCACAGGCAACTTCAGCGCCACAGCCGTTTTCAGATAGCCCTCAATGCAAAGGCTCTAGACGCAAATATTGGTGTGAGAGCTAATTCAATCAAGGAAACACTGCATGTTGGTGAAGGGCATATTGAAGAAGAAGCAGCCGAGTGGTTCTTGTGGGAGAACAACTCCATTTGGCTCACTAACTTCACACACCATCAGGCTTCCAAGCAGCTCTCAAGGAAACTCAGGTTTCACACTCTATGCTTAGTGCCCTTTGAGTGCATTATCTAGGAATGAACCTGGTAGAGCATCCCACACAAACGAATGCTCCACATGCGGGTTTCACATGCCACCAACTCCACATTCACAGGCAACTTCAGCGTCACAGCCGTTTTCAGATAGCCCTCAATGCAAAGGCTCTAGACGCAAATATTGGTGTGAGAGCTAATTCAATCAAGAAAACACTGCATGTTGGTGAACGGCATATTGAAGAAGGATCAGCAGAGTGGTTTTTGTCGGAGAACAACTCCATTTGGCTCACTAACTTCACACACCATCAGCTTCCAAGCAGCTCTCAATTAAACTTAGTTTTCACACTCTATGCTTAGTGCCCTTTGAGTGCCTAGGACTGAAATGAAGCTTGCTGAGGATCCCACACAAACGAATGCTCCACATGCGGGTTTCACATGCCACCAACTCCACATTCACAGGCAACTTCAGCGCCACAGCCGTTTTCAGATAGCCCTCAATGCAAAGGCTCTAGACGCAAATATTGGTGTGAGAGCTAATTCAATCAAGGAAACACTGCATGTTGGTGAAGGGCATATTGAAGAAGGATCAGCCGAGTGGTTCTTGTGGGAGAACAACTCCATTTGGCTCACTAACTTCACACACCATCAGGCTTCCAAGCAGCTCTCAAGGAAACTCAGTTTTCACACTCTATGCTTAGTGCCCTTTGAGTGCATTATCTAGGAATGAACATGGTAGAGCATCCCACAAAAACGAATGCTCCAAATGCGGGTTTCACATGCCACCAACTCCACATTCACAGGCAACTTCAGCGCCACAGCCGTTTTCAGATAGCCCTCAATGCAAAGGCTCTAGACGCAAATATTGGTGTGAGAGCTAATTCAATCAAGGAAACACTGCATGTTGGTTAAGGGCATATTGAAGAAGAAGCAGCCGAGTGGTTCTTGTGGGAGAACAACTCCATTTGGCTCACTAACTTCACACACCATCAGGCTTCCAAGCAGCTCTCAAGGAAACTCAGTTTTCACACTCTATGCTTAGTGCCCTATGAGTGCCTAGGACTGAAATGAAGCTTGGTAGATCTCACACAAACGAATGCTCCACATGCTGGTTTCACATGCCACCAACTCCACATTCACAGGCAACTTCAGCGCCACAGCCGTTTTCAGATAGCCCTCAATGCAAAGGCTCTAGACGCAAATATTGGTGTGAGAGCTAATTCAATCAAGGAAACACTGCATGTTGGTGAAGGGCATATTGAAGAAGAAGCAGCCGAGTGGTTCTTGTGGGAGAACAACTCCATTTGGCTCACTAACTTCACACACCACCAGACTTCCAAGCAGCTCTCAAGGAAACTCAGTTTTCACACTCTATGCTTAGTGCCCTTTGAGTGCCTAGGACTGAAATGAAGCTTGCTGAGGATCCCACACAAACGAATGCTCCACATGCGGGTTTCACATGCCACCAACTCCACATTCACAGGCAACTTCAGCGCCACAGCCGTTTTCAGATAGCCCTCAATGCAAAGGCTCTAGACGCAAATATTGGTGTGAGAGCTAATTCAATCAAGGAAACACTGCATGTTGGTGAAGGGCATATTGAAGAAGAAGCAGCTGAGTGGTTCTTGTGGGAGAACAACTCCATTTGGCTCACTAACTTCACACACCATCAGGCTTCCAAGCAGCTCTCAAGGAAACTCTGTTTTCACACTCTATGCTTAGTGCCCTTTGAGTGCATTATCTAGGAATGAACCTTGTAGAGCATCCCACAAAAACGAATGCTCCACATGCGGGTTTCACATGCCACCAACTCCACATTCACAGGCAACTTCAGCACCACAGCCGTTTTCAGATAGCCCTCAATGCAAAGGCTCTAGACGCAAATATTGGTGTGAGAGCTAATTCAATCAAGGAAACACTGCATGTTGGTGAAGGGCATATTGAAGAAGGATCAGCCGAGTGGTTCTTGTGGGAGAACAACTCCATTTGGCTCACTAACTTCACACACATCAGGCTTCCAAGCAGCTCTCAAGGAAACTCAGGTTTCACACTCTATGCTTAGTGCCCTTTGAGTGCATTATCTAGGAATGAACCTGGTAGAGCATCCCACACAAACGAATGCTCCACATGCGGGTTTCACATGCCACCAACTCCACATTCACAGGCAACTTCAGCGCCACAGCCGTTTTCAGATAGCCCTCAATGCAGAGGCTCTAGACGCAAATATTGGTGTGAGAGCTAATTCA